>NC_067471.1:1500000-1730000 GCF_025434085.1 Hippocampus zosterae | reverse complement strand
GATCGGCTTGAGGTTATCTAGGTTCACCAAAGGGCCGCAGGGCGCCCAGCCCGCGGCCCCCGAGGGGGAAGGGCCGGGACGCTGCCCGTGGAGCCGGACCCGTGTGGGTTTTGGGTCTAATAAATGCGCGCATCCCCGGAGGTCGGCGCTCATTTGCATGTATTTGCATGTATCTTGCTTGGCTCTCGACGAAGGCGGATGCTTTTGCTTTCTGCTTTCTCGATGAGAAGAGCAGGCAGTGGGGAGCCTACTTGCCCCTCGGGGACTTTTGCTGCTGGGTACACCCTAGATCTTTGGAGGATGCGGAGAATGGTGTGCCTGTCAACACTGTCCGTTGAGGATTTGGACGACATCTACAGTTTCGGCCTTCCGATAACAGGTATGCTGCTGTTTGGTGTGAGCAGTTTCCTGATCTATCGAAAATTCAACCGACGGGAGCGGCTCTATTGGACGAGGCTGCCGGTCTAAGGATGGCATAACGCGGATGTCCAACACTCAGACTCAGACTGTGCTCAACCACACACTGTTGCGGGTTTGGAGCGTCACAGCAGATGGACAACAACTTGGAGAAAACTGGAATCCATGTTCAATTACTGACTGAAATAATGGATTTGGCTGATCAACGCCACTAAAGAGACATAAGCCACGGACTCAAGGCTGTCTTAAATTCTTGGGCAGCCTGCTACCAAAACAAGATCTGCTATCTCGACCTTCCCCTGATGAAATTATGCACGGAAGCTAGTCCCCCACCATTACCACCTCCCTCATACATTCCCTTGATTCATCGTCTTCATTGTTTGTCTTGTGACCTGTTGTAACTGTCATATGCTTGTGCAGGAGTTTTTTTTTGCCTCACTCAAATTATACTCAAAATGAGAGTAGTTCCAACGTGGGTTTTTTTTCTCCCTCTCTCCCTCCCCTGTGGTTTCTTTCTGACCTTCGGGTTGAGTGAACGCTGGCGCGTTTTGGCTGCCGCTGCTCAACCCATATTGTTTTGTGTTTTTTGTTATTGTAAAGTGTCCTTGGGTGTCTTGAAAGGTGCTTATAAATAAAATATATTATTATTATTATTATTATTAGCTCTAGAATTGCCACAGTTATCCAAGTAACGGCAGAGCAATCAAAGGAACCATAACTGATTTAAAAAAGTGTTAACATGTTCATAAGTGAAACGTGGACTCTTCTAACATGTTAAATTGTGGCTGATGATTTTCTGGCCAAGTTCACTAGTGGGAGCAGAAATATCCATTGGTTAACTCGTGTAGGATAAAACATTGACAAGTTAACGAGTTTCAGAACCATAAAACCTTGATATCAAACGAGTGAGTCCAAAAATGTTACTTTTGATTTGATTTGACTCTTTCATTTGGTCTCCCATAGGAGAAACTTGTCTTGGAGGATAGACCCCCCCATGCCGCTACATACATTGAACAATACATACAGTATACAATACACAGCAGACATTGGACAATAAATAATACAATAAACAACAGTATATACTCTACATAAATTGGAGAGTACGTTACAGGCATCTGCGCACCCCACACTGCCCTCATGTCCTCCTGCTTGTCTGTCTGCTTTCCTCTTGTTGTTTGTTAATTAGGTTGAAAGCCTGCGGTATCAATGAATTTTTGTATCGGTTTAGTTTGCATGGAAGGATCCTGTACCTCCTTCCTGAGTGTAGGAGCTCAAATTGGGAGTGCAGCACGTGAGAAGGATAGTCTAGAACAGGGGTGGGCAAACTTTTTGGCTCAGGGGCCACATTGACTTTTAAAATTTGATAGACAGGCCGGGTCAGCACAAGACACAGAACAAAAGCATTAACATACTTTTTGTCACGTCGCATGCCCGCAAGCAGGTGGCGGGTTTTTTCCTCCGCCTGTTCTGCACACCTGTTCGTAATTTCGGGCTGATTACCCTCCTTTATTAAGAGACTCCGGCAGTCCTCTCACTGCCGGAGAATTCCTTACCGTGCCATTGCTCTCTCTCGCTATTTCATCGTTCGACTTTACTCGCTGCCTTTTTGCCTTACGGCCACTACTATTGTTGTTCGCGTTTCATCCAAATTGTTATTGCTCTAGATTACTGATCTCAATACTTCCTCGCTCTTTGTTTTTTCGCGAGCGTTTTCGGTTGTTTTTCCTTATTTCCTGGTCCTTATTTGACCAGCGTTTTCTGTTACCGTTTTCCCTGTCGGGCTCTTTCTGTTCGTATTAAAACCCTTTGTTTTTCATACAAGATCTTTTCGTGTCTGCTTTTTCCTGGGATCCACCTCGTTATTTTTGTTGTGCACGAGGCGATTTATCATTGACTCGGGCACAACGTGACACTTTTTAATGGGAGCAGTCTTGTTAGAATCGTGTTGTCGCAATTCTCAGAACAGATCTGAGGTGTTCATCACTCATCCGGGATCTGTGGGGTGCTTTGTTGGTGTTCATCACACTCAAAGTCTGTTCACACACATATGTCGAGCCAAACAACACCAGCATTCTCCGTGCCATAGTCTGGATGTTTAGAAATTTGGCTGCACTTAACGAAGTATAAAACTCATCCAGTTCCAGGAAGTGGAACTTGTCCATTAACATCATGTCACATTGGAGATCTATCAGTTCCAACTGCAACTCCTGTGGCACTGTCCGGGTCTTGTCAGAAGCGACATGACACCAGCCCAAGTGCCTTGTCAATTTTTCCAAAATCACAAAAGCGACGGCAGAATTCCTCATGCAGGTCATCCAGTGATTTTCTGTATTTTTTCACATGTTGTGGGGCCTCCTTTAATGTAGCCAGTGTGGGGAATGAGCAAATGACTTGGCTGACATTTGCTTCAAAAATAAAATCAGCTTGCTTTTGAAGGCTTTGACGTTTGCTTGCATTTCTTGCACAAACTGGTTTTCCCTTGGAGCTTCATATTCAGTTCGTTCATATGTCAGTATGTCCACAGTAAAAGCAAAATCACAAAGCCAATCTGTGTCATTCAGCTCAGGAAACTTGTCACTGTTATCAAATTGCTCTAAAAATGAAATAATCTCCCGTTTGAGCTCGCACATACGTTGACATACTTTCCCCAACTTAGCCAGCGGATATTAGAATGGTACAATAAATCCGTGCGATCAGCATCAGCTTCTTCAAGGAATTGAATAAATTGACGATGGTGAAGTCCCCTCGCTCGAATAAAATTGACAAGTTTCACGACTGGCTTCACTATGTGGTCAAGCTGCAGCACGGATTTACACAGTGCTTCCTGGTGAATTATGCAGTGTAGGAAAATTACCTCCTTCTCAGGGTTTTCCTCTTTCACCCTGTCCTGAACTCTCTTCAGCATCCCGATATTTTTTCCTGTCAGATTCCCTGATCCGTCTGTGGTAACGTTGGTGAGCGTTCTCCAAGGTAATTTGTGCCTCTGTATGACCGCTGACACGCTGTTAAATAAATCCTCTCCTGGTGTTTTTCCTTTCAGGGATTCCATATCCAAAAACTCCTCCGTAATCTCAAAATTCTCATTAATCCCTCTGTTAAAAACATCGTTGCTTTCGTCCAGTGCCAAAGAATATAATGAAAATCTCTCAGCTTTTTTGTTTAGCTTGCTCGTTAAGTGTTCATCAATTACTTCAATCCGGCGAGTCACTGACCTGGGTGATAAGCTAATTTTTTCAAATGTGTTCTTGCTCTCAGACATAAAATACTTGCTGTCTCTAACATGCACTCTTTAAGAAACTCCCCTTCGGAGAAAGGCTTGCTGGCTCTTGCTAGTTTGAATCCCAGTAAAAAACTTGGCATTGTGCTTGCTTCTTGGATGGAAGTTGATCGAGTAAAGGTGTTTTGTTGGTATATACAAGAGGAGGACGAGAGAAAGGCTACTTAGAGAGGCTAAGCTCACTTTGGAGGAGGCAGAAAGCTAGGTCAGCACCACGCCAAGTCCTTTAATGGGTCAATCCTGAAGATGGCCCCAAAATAGCGGTTGTCAAAAACAAAACTCAGAGAAATGTGATGCAAAACAAAAGCTCAGAAAATACATTTTCATGCAAACGTCGTGGTTCTAAACATGAGCCCAGGCAGTGCCCTGCTTATGACAAAAAGTGTGCAAAATGTAATGGAAATAAGCACTTTGCCAAGCAGTGACTATCAAAAGCAAAATCTAGATCTGTGAGACAAGTTGAAGACACTGACCTAAGTGAGACATGTTTTGTAAGCATGGTGCATTGTGACACAGACGATTACCAATTAATGGAGCACAAGTGACACTGAGGATTGACACCGCGGCACAAGCAAATCTCATCAGCGTGGTGGTAATAGGTGCCATGAAGGAAAAGCTCAAGATTATCAACAAGAAAGTGCTACTAAAAGACTATAATGGACAAAGCATTGAAAGCAAAGACTATTATGTATTGTTCACAATTGTACCTGAAGGGTGTGAGTCACTACTTAGTGGTGAAACTTCAAGAAGACTGGACCTAGTTAAGAGAGTCTACCAAATCAGCTTCTCACCAGGTACACAGTCAGTGGAAATTGTTGTGGAACAATATCAGGATGTATTGAAAGGACTTGGATGTCTATCTTACACATACAAAATCCAACTGAAAGAGGATGCGACACCAGTGATTCATTCACCTCGAAGAGTCCACTCCAAGAAAGGCTTAAAAAGGAGCTGGACAAGATGTGTCAACTTGAAGTCATCACTAAAGTCGAAGAGCCGACTGAGTGGGTCAACGTGATGGTTTGTGTGGACAAAGGGAATAAAAACAAAGATCTGAGAATATGCATGGACCCTGGTGTCTTAAACCAAAACATCAAACGTGAGCATTACCAGATTCCAAAACGAGAGGAGATTCCGAGTTAAATGGGCGGAGCCATGTACTTCTCAAAGCTTGATGCACCACAAGGATTCTGGCATATAAAGCTCAAAGAGAAAAGCTCAAAGTACTGCACATTTAATACTCCGTTTGGCAGGTATAGGTTCTTGAGAATGCCATTTGGAATAATCTCAGCGTCAGAGATATTACACAGAGCCATGGACAATATGCGAGAAGGACTTGAAGGGGTTCGGTGATATGTGGATGATGTTGTCTTATGGGGCACAACCTTACAGGAACACAATGAAAGACTGGCAAAAGTGCTAGAAAGAGTACGTGGAAATGGATTTAAACTGAATCGTGCGAAATGTCAGGTTGGTGTGCAGGAGATAACATTTCTGGGGGATAAGTTGTCCAGCAGAGGCATTGAACCGGATGAAAGGAAAATAAGAGCCATCCTCAGCATGCCTCGCCCCACAGACAAAAAGGGTGTATTACGATTCACGGGAATGATTAACTTCATTGGAAAGTTTATTCCGAATCTGTCAGTGAAAACATCAGCCATGAGAGAGCTACTTCATGATGCTACAGCTCTCTGCCCGGGACAGAAAGAGACTGGAGCGACTGGTCAGGAAGGCCAGTTCTGTCCTGGGCTGCTCCCTTGACACTCTGGAGGAGGTGGGCAACAGAAGGATGCTAACTAAGCTAAAAGCCATGATGGCCAGTCCCTCCCAAACCCTCCAGCCCGCCCTGACAGCACTTGGTAGCTCCTTCAGCCAGAGACTGTTACACCCGCGCTGCAAGAAGGAGAGATACCGACGCTCCTTCCTACCAACTGCTGTCAGGCTGCTGAATAAAAATAACATGTGAGCTAGCTAAATAGTTAACAGGCTGCAAAGGTGCATTGCATGCCTTCGTGTCAGGCTGTTTCTCATCATGGCGGGAGTTTGGTTTATTGAATAGTCGATCTGAGGTCCAAAAAGTTTGGGTACCCCTTCTTTAAATGGACGAGTCGACATGAGCAAGAGTGGAATGTTTTGAAAACTACGCTCACGACTGCACCAGTTTTGGTATACTACGATTCAACAAAAAGACTGAAAATCACAACAGATGTGCTATGAAGAGCACCCGAGCTACACCACACAAGCTCCACGGAAAGTGATGTCGAGGCTCATGTAAACCTCATATTTGAGTCCCTGCCAGTCTCAGATTCAAAATCAAAACAAATAAGGGAGGAAACCATGAAAGACACATAAATGCAGACGGTGATGACACATATGAGAGAAGGCTGGCCGAGAAGGTCATGAACAAAGTATTATCACATCAGGTCAGAGCTCAGTGTTACAAATGGACTATTACTGAGGGACAAAAGGATTGTCATTCCGCACAGTATGAGGACAGACATACTGCAAAGGATACATGAAGGACATTTAGGAGTCGAGAAATGCAAGAGAAGGGCCAGGGAAGCCGTATACTGACCAGGCATCAACAAGGAAATTGAAAATATGATTGCAAAATGTAAAACGTTTCAAAAGTATCAGAGCAAGAAAGCAAGGGAACCTATGCTGATTCCAGATCTTCCCACCGCTCCTGAAAGAAAGTTGGAACAGTCTTGTTTCATTACAGTGGAAAACATTACGTGCTGGTAATTGACTATTATTCCAACTATCCCGAAATCGTTTTGGTCACAAGCACAACTGTTACCACCGTCATAACACATGTGAAATCCTTCTTCGCAAGACATGGGACAGTGATCATTTTACAGTTTACACCCAGAGAGTCCCAAATTTGGAATTCTGAAATGGTCTACTTATTCAATTGCATATGATAATAAGAGGGAATTTACCCTACCATTAGGGAGGTGGGAATACTTACTGGATCATCACGTGAAAAATCTGAAGTAAAACAAGGGGAATGGGCTTTTCTTCCGCTTGGTTACACAAATGTAAATAATATTTTGTTAAACAATGATGTGTTAATTAAATACGCATTTATTTATTACCACGGTGCGCTGCTGCGACACAGGGGGGCACTCTTCCCCGCACAGCAAGCGCTCGATTAGGAATTTGCGTACGTGATGTCACTGCAACAGGAAGCAAAGGCCCCTAACCCTAACCCTCCTCAACGTCAAGTCTCATGTCTGCACATGCACACTGCAAGTGCAGACATGAGTCAGGCGCTTCTATGTGCGCTGATGGCTGCTTGGAGTCTTGGTAAGGTCATTTGAGGTCAAAACCACTTTCAACTGATGCCTGACTGCATTTGTTGCCTTTTTGTGACAGGAATCAGCAGCCAGACGGTGCACCAGCTGGAACGGGACGCCCACACCGTGGAGGGTGCAGCAGTGATGCTGGACTGCACCTACGACGGAGCGGGGGACTTAGACTACATCTTATGGTACAAACAAGAAGCCAACTCATCGCCCGAGTTCATCCTGAGCCGCTTTAAGATTGGTCACGGCAAGAAGGCGGAAAAGTACAGTGATAGGTTTTGCTCCACCATGAACGCCAGCGCTCGGCAAGCTCCTCTGTATATTGAGCGTGTGAAGCCCAGCGACTCGGGAGCCTTCTACTGCGCATTGCAGATCACGCTGACACAACCACTGGCGTGCCTGCACAAAAACATGTGCACCCGCCTCATCTCATAAGTGACATTGGGGGCGTGGCCTCACCGGAGTCTAAGAGAAACAAAGCTCAATTCCGCCTCCTGCCTATTTGTAAGTCGCGGTTTTGTGAGCATTGAGTAAATTTGCTGCTTTGAATTACCGTAATCAAATGAATGCTTTCCATAGAGTTCATGGTGGAAATAGCTCATGTTTACGCGGTACCATCTTTCAATTGCAAGAATGCCATTTTCTCACGCAGTCAGCACACAGGGAATAAACTGCCATCACCACACCCTTGGAGAGCTCCTGTGATTTTATTTATTTGAAGGCATTACTGATTTCGCGCACATGTAAGCCTGTTGGATTTGCAAAGCAATGATTATATATTGCGAGAGAAAAAAAAACAACGAAAGTTTTGGGTTCTTTATTTCGGTGGTTGAACATTTGTCTGCAAAGTTCACATTGTCGCCCAATCAAGAATCTGATTAAGATTTACGTAAAACTATCAGAACACCTCATGGGCGAATGAAGAGGACGCTGCATCGACACATATCCATGTCCACATACACAGACACAAGGTAGAGGTCCTTCTTAGCCAATGGAATGCCAGGAAGATGCTTGGTAATAGCCAATGGCAGAGCAGCTGTAAGTATGTTGCTTTCAGGAAACTCTGAGCTGCGATTAGCTGCCCATTCTGATTTTTACCTTTTTGTATCTTTGTTTCTTTCGCAACAAGAGGCAATATTTTTCTGTTCAGGCATTTCGTAACTTGAAAACTTCGTCCGAATAGACGTTCGTAAGTAGAGGTACCAGTGTAAGTAAAAGTAAAAGACAGCTTGGGCCGTGGCGTCACGTGATCAGGGAGGAGCTTCAGTTACACGATGAGATTGTGAGTTCAGAGCTTGAGTTCAGAAGGAGAAGCAGAGTTGACAGAAATTTCTTCAGTATGTTGCTGTCAGCGTGGTTTCTGCTCATCATCACCGTGGCTGGTGAGTGCTGCA
Source organism: Hippocampus zosterae (assembly GCF_025434085.1). Taxonomy (NCBI): domain Eukaryota; kingdom Metazoa; phylum Chordata; class Actinopteri; order Syngnathiformes; family Syngnathidae; genus Hippocampus; species Hippocampus zosterae. The sequence goes on along the minus strand of NC_067471.1, from coordinate 1,721,604 downwards.
TGGTGAGGCAAAGAGTCACTCAACATGTCACCGAATGCTGAAACAGCTTTTGTCTTATTCTTCAGGCACCAGCAGGGAGCTGGTGGCAGTCACGACTGAAATGCTGGCATCAAAAGGCAGTCGGGTGACACTGTCATACGTTTATGCCAAAAAGTCAATGAGTAGTCATTATATGTTCTGGTACAAACAACTTCCTGGACAAGCGCCACACTTGCTTTCCCACTCAGGAAATGGCAAACCATTAAACGGCAGCACCAGAATGTCGGTCAGCATGACAAGTGACAGGCAGCGAGCGCACCTGCTCATCGAGGATGTGTTGCTTCAGCACTCTGCAGTTTACTATTGTGCTGTGACACCCACAGTGGCATACACACCACATTCTCATTACAGAACATTTCCTGCTCCTGAACTCATCACACTCGCCTCTTACAGAGGAACGGTTTATCGAGTATCCAAACCCCAATTCTGAAGTTTGGATGTTGAACTGCAACATTTAAATAAAATTGAAATCCTTATTTTCCCACCCTAGTAGGCTGTGGTAGTCCACATTTCAAATTGTTTCTGGTCATCATGGTTTTTGAAGGGCACTGTTGTTCGACACATTGTCATGGGGCTTCGTGTGTACAAGAAGAAGCCTCCTCAACGGCTTGTCAGCCAATATCTATTCGCAAGAAGAAGGAGAAGCAGATGAGGCCAAGACGAATTTCAGGCGACACGACACAGTACGGTGCTGTGACTCGGGAGGACACCTTCGAATGTGCATGTTGATGTCATTGCAACAGGAAGTGAAGGCCGTGCCCACTCAACCACAAATCAGCATTCATGTGAACCGCCAATGCTGCACCATAAAACTCCTGCCGACAGATCCTCTGGCACGTCTGCACAAAAACACCTGCAGCTTCCTCATGTCATAGGCCACATGGACGGGGTGGGGGGTGAGGCCTCACGGGAGGAGATGAGCCACTGCGACAAAACGCTGCTGCTGCTGCTGCTGTGCATGGGACGTTCTTGTCTCATGGGTCATTTCAACTTCATCTCATACTCACTGATCTTATGTTTTGTTGTGATGTTATGCAAGCACAAGGATGTCAATGTGTGATGTGACTCTGAGAACAGCAGTGATTTTGTTTTCATATACTGGCATGCACAACATTGAAAATGTGATCTGGCTTTCTCCTCATCACTGGCGCAAGAGGAGTCAAGTTGCACCATTACATTCCTGACATCCACGACAAAGGTCAGGCATGCGAAACGTCCACATAAATATCGCTCAGGAGACCAACAAGGGCCAGCGCTGCTGACTGCTACTGCGCATCCCCACTCTGCACATGAATATGAACACAGCTTTGATGACCTCACTGTTAAAACGAAATAAAGTCCCAACAACGACCACCATCCAATTATCGCTCTGAAATCAGACCTGTTGAAAAGTTACAGAAAGCAATGCTCCTCGTTCTACCTGACCTTCATTTCCTCCACACATCAAACATCCTGTCTCAGTCAGCTTTTGAGACAGAAACCATCACCGCTGTCATCTGTGGCGCAGGTGCCATGGCGACCGCTTCCTGTGGAAAGAGCAGCAGTGACACAAACAATATCACGCACACCAACGCTCACACTGAAATAGCTCAAGTCTTTTTTAACTCATGCTCACAAAATAAATACCGATAGGCTTGCTAAATGATGTGGGATTTTTTTTTTAAATGTGTGGGATGACTCATTCATCCAGGTCATGGCAAAAGTTGAATCGAGGCAACTGAATTCTTTGACAGTATATTGTTGATTTTTTTTTCAAAATGGCTTTCTACGATTTGAACAATTTGTAATCATGCTGATTTGATGTCTTCGTTGTATTTTATTCATGACTTATTAGTTTCTTTGCATATAGAATCTTGGGGGACTCTTTTGAATCATCCAAAAAATAAGGAAGCAACAGCCTTTTAAAAATGTTTTTATTGAATTTTTCTTTATTAAATGATGATTTTTTCTTTATTAAATGATCCAACCAGTCTCAACACTCAATCTGGTTCCACATCCAAACGACTACAAAAAAGCTCACTGACATGTAAAAAGTGCCATGTTCTCACACAAGCACAGCAGCAAGAGGAAGATGGTGGCGCCGTGCTGGCTACTCCGTTGCCCCGAACCACAGGCCCAGTGTCATGACACAGTTGATGGCGAGCGTCTTAGCGAAGACGAGGCGGAGGGCGAGGACGGCGAGGGACAGGAGGTTCACCTTCTCGTCTGCCGGCGACATGCACATTTAGCTTAGCCCAACAAGCTGCGCCTCTCACATGTTCAAAACTAACCTGGCAGCAACGCGTCCTGGCACTGCCCTTGTCCACTGTCACCTGTGGCAGCAAAACAAGAAGCAGTCGTGAGGCGGTGACTTCATTAAGATGACTGGAGGCCTCGCCTGACCCTCCTCACCTTCCTCGCACGTGTCGTTATGTGCGGTTGTGAGCACTGCCACCTGGTTGTATAACGAGTCGTCCGATATTCGCACAGGGCGAGACTCCTCGAACATGTGACCTTTTCCCACCTTCTCCATGGCATTGCGTTGGCTGAAGCCGGTGGCGAGACATGCCGTCAGGTTGCTGGCCTCAAGTTTGTAGAAGGATGGATCGAAGTCCTCCCCTAAAACGCCAACCACATGCACACATGAAAGAGGAAGTAGTGCCATAAGTTTTCATGACCATAATGTGGAAAATAAATGATCAAATCCAAGTGGCTCCCCTCACTCCTTTTAAAATCCAGGCAGGCAAAGGACTTTGTTGAAGCAGAAATTGTCTCGCTGGGGTGTATGAGATTCATACACCCAAGGTGCACGCCAAGTACATTAATTTAGCTGCAAGCTCTCCCCTTGTGGATGATATATTCGGCGGGGCATTTGACGTGGGCAATTGGAGAACACCATGCAACCCTATTCGAGCATCCATGGGGACCAACATTTTTTTTTCAGTGTTTGGTTTCTATTTTTAATTTAGCATGAATGAAAATAGAAATAAAACCTTTTAGATTTATTTTCCAGTGATGCAGTTTGGGTTATGGTGTTTACTTGTAGGTTTGAAGAAAGTTGCTGGTTCCTGACATGTTGAAAATGCAACAATAGCTTTCATATTAAGTTCGTGATAGAGTTTGTGAACGTTTCACACAAAGCATGTCAACATGTCACAACCAAATCCCCAAATGTCATTTAATTGAGCTGCCAAATACACTTTGCCATTTTTCCATTTACCAGTCTCAACACTCAATCTGGTTCCACATCCAAACGACTACAAATTCAGACAATGTGAGGCGCAAACAAAACAATCATATGAACTCGCCAAGTTTCTGTTTCAGATTTTAATTAAAACAAAACTAAGTAATTATTTTCCAAAAAAAAAAACAAAAATCCCACTTACAGGTTTCCACTGTCAATCTGGTTCCACCTCCAAAAAGTAACCTGGTCCATCCTGTCATACATTAGTTACTTCCTAAATAAGAACCTCCTGATTTCTGTTATGAAGCTGCAAACTCAATAAGCTTCGCAGTTTTAAAAAACTGGACACAAAAAATGCATTTTATCTTGTTTTATCTCATTTTTATGATGTAGTGACACAATTTGGGTTGCGATACTCAAAGCCAAACTTACGAGTCTCCACAGTCAGTCGGGTTCCGGTTCCAAAAAGTAATCTCCAACCTCCTGACACACATCAGTTGATCCCATGACAAAAACCTTCAGTGAAACTTTGACAAGAGCACATTTGGAATCCTTATGGGGCTGAGGTGGTATTGTGGTCATTTTCCAGCCTGAAGGTCGTGGGTCCAATCCTGAGCCCGAGTGACCATGCCCAGTGGTCCTTTAGCAAAATACCAAATCTCCAACTTGGTCCTGATACTGATGAGGATTGTTAAAGTGCTTTAAGTGCTTTCAAAAGTGCGATACAAGTAAAATCCCATTTTTTCAGTTACCCTCATGTTTCCACACATACATAAAATGCATTGTCAGTGTACCCATTATCTGCTTGTTCCAGCTGCATGTATGGGAAAATTTACCAGTTGCGACACTCAAACGAGTTTCACATCAGCGGTCCGCCTCTTCACAGCGGCATCCCTCAAGTTCCTCGTCCACGAGACTTTCATGTGATCCATGTCGACTGGACACCCTTTTCCAAGTGTCTGTGATGTCTTGAAGCATGTTATGAGCATCAAAAAAGCTGGGTAAATTTTTCGTCATGTTGCCATTTTCGTCATGTTGCCATAGCACTTGAGGCAACAAAAAGGAAGATTTGTGGCAGAAGCAAGCAGGTGAACCTTTCCCCAAAAAACAGAGTGGAGAAAGAAAAACAAGTACAGTATTCACGAACAATGATGTCAATACAAGAGGTGGAAAATACAAGCTACCGTATATATTAAGATCATTCTGATTTCCACTGTCATGCTTGTCCCACCCCCGAAGACAATCATGAAGCCTGCAGCAGCCTTCTTGCAACAACACCCACTGTGACACAAAGCTGCAACCAAATTGGCCACGCCCACAGCCGCTGGCTTCACTGTGCTGACATCATGTTGCCTCTGTTCAAAGTTCTGCTCAAAAGCCACGCACATCTATTTTAATGTTACCAGGTGGTCCCAAGTAATGGTACAAAGTTCAGGGAAATGATACAGGATCCGACATTAACGGTGGCCCAATAGCCTTATGGCCCTGGCCAGAACTGCACTGTTGTCGGGCCACCACCGACATTCATTATGTGGGCTCTGTCGTCCAGTACAAATTTCATAAAACTGTAGCTGAAAATCTTGTGTCACGTCTCGGACAAGCCGAGTTAAGTCTGGATCCCAAAAACGTAGACGTAAACAAGGTCTCCGTAACAAAAATAGGTTAAATGCTTATAATCGCACCGACAAAGACGTAACATAAAGCGCTGGTCAAAACCAGGACCAGAGAGAACATAAACGAATAAAAGGCGCTTGCACAAAGGCAAGGGAGAAAATTAAAGACCGCCAATACAAACTAAAACAATGTATCAAAATACACGCGGGCGTAAAGGCAAATCACAAAACCAATATCGTACTTACAAAAAGCAGGTGTACCGAAATTGCAAAACGCGAAACACGACAAGGTCAATAGCACAATAGTCCATGAGCAGCGAGAATAGCAATACCAAAAACAATTCTCCGACACAGGTGCAATGCAGAAGAGACCTTAAATACAGTGTTCACAAATTATAGATTGGCAGCAGTTGTGTGCTGAAGTCCGCTAATGCCACCTGCTGGCCAGACCCAAAACAGGATCATGACATCTTGCTTTAAACAAAATATTATAATGATTTGAAAATAGAGTTTATAGCGGTCAGGCGAGGCAATTAAACTGTCTCGAAACCAAATGATTTTTTGGGCTCTCCTCAATAAAATGTTGTCTTGTTTGGGGTTCACAGAGATTCTTCAGTGAGAGATTCTGTCACGTTGTGAGGTGGTGGTGGACCCCAAAAAGCAGCCAGGAGGGATGATGGTTCAAAAGTAGGTGACCACAAAAAAACCCTAAAGAAAACATATTTTGCTGGTGCGTGCTAACATTTTTTCCACAACAATATGGATTGGCTTGAACAAGAAATAAGCTCAGAAAAAATATTTTTTATCCGGACCTGTACTTTAATCACAGTAAAACCAATTTATTAGAGCTATTTGCTTGCCTGGCCACAAGGAGCCAGAAGAAAAAAATAATACATAAAACAAAAAGCGATTGCAAAGGCAAGGTACAAGATTAGAATACACAAACACAATATCACAAGTCCAATAATGTTCAAACAAATATTAAGATTGATAAAAAATAATATTGAAAATTAGAGCGACTATGAAAGTCACCGAACGGTTACAGTTTCTTGCTTTCCTTCTCGCCAAGTCCAGGAATGTCGGCGAGTATCAGAAGTGACATTGAGCAAGTGCACCCGAATATCAAGATGATTATGGACATATTTATGTTATTATTAACTGTAAATTAGTCTGATTAAGATCAAGACAAGACAGAGTTGACGTTCACGCGAACCACAGTGCGCCGCTCCGCCGATACATGACTTTTGTTGTGCGTGTGTGTGATGTCACTGCTTCAGAAAGGCCCCGCCCCCTCAGAAACAAGTCAGGGTTCACGCACACTGCGAGTGCAGACATGAGTCGGGCGCTTGTATGTGTGCTGACGGCTGCTTGGAGCCTGGGTAAGGTCGGGATATGCCGCTTTCCACTGACGTCTGATCGCTTTTGTTGCCTTTTTGTGACAGGAATCAGCGACCAGAAGTTGCACCAGCCGGAACGGGACGTCCAGGCCGTGGAGGGCGCAGCAGTGACGCTCAGCTGCAGCTACGACAGTTCGACGTACTACATGTAGTATTCTTCTGGTATAATCCAATTTCTTCTCTTCATTTCTCTTCTCAGGTTATGTTGACAGTGCAGCTCAGACGTCAATAAGGCCAACGACAGCTGACACTGCTCATCAGTGTAATGGCAGCCTACTTGGCAAACGTGGCAGATGAAGCTGCAATAAAATGACAAAAGTAGCGAAACGACATCAAACTCCATCTACATATTGCACATGTACAATCCAAATGCATCATCCTCTCCACATGAATCCCTCAGGCCACTGTCACAGACTGAGTACGCCGCTGTTGTATGTGACCACAATGAGCCAATCGAATAATTTGTTGACCGGAAGAGATTTTTTTTCATTGATCGGAATCTGATGTTTTTAACCTTTTTTTAGTATTAAAATAGAAGCAGCAAAAGTAAAATACAGAATTATAATGTACTTTTCTGCTTGGCTTTCGACGAAGGCGGACGCTTTTTTTGCTCTGCTCCTGTCCTCCCCTCACCCTCCCTTGCTCACCACTCAGTCTATGTGCTGTCCTTGTCTGACTTTCCTAGCCTCCTGCCGTATTTTCATCCTAAAAACAAACCATGGAATTGGTTGGCTGGTCTCTCGATGTCATCGACAAAATTTTCTCGACGAGAAGAGCAGGCAGTGGGGAGCCCACTTGCCCCTCGGGGACGTTTGCTACCGGGTACACCCTAGATCCCTGGAGGAAGTGCAGATTGGTGTGCCTGTCGATACTGTCCGTTGAGGATGTGGAAGACATCTACATTCTCGGCCTTCTGATAGCAGGTATGCTGCTGTTTGCTGTTAGCAGTTTCCTGATTGATTGTAAAATTCAACCGACGGGAGCGGCTTTATTGGAAGTGAAGAAGCTGCTGGTCTTTTTGGATGGCACGACGCGCATGTCCAACACTCAGACTCAAGCGGTGACTGAGCTCAACCGCAAAATGGATGCAGTTTTGGAGCGTCATTGCAAGATGGAGAACAACTTGGAGAAATTTGGATCCGGCTCAGAAAATAAATTGCGGATTTGGCTGATCGACGCCATTGAAGAGACACCGGCCACGGACTCAAGGCTGTCTAGAATTGTTGGCAGCTGTTCCCAAAACATCTGCTATCTGGACCTTTCCCCTGGAAGAAAGTACGCATGGAAGTTAGTGCCCTACCATCCCCCAAACCCCCCTCTTTCTCGGCCATAGACTGATGAGCCAGGACGGTCTTCATGAGAAGACCATGACGAGGTAGCTGCGGCCTGACACGCACACACAATCAGACAATCAATACACGCATACACACCCTTGTATCACCGCCTTTATTGGTCCTGTTTTTTTCCCCGCGACGTGAACTGCTCTGCGGAGCGCTCGAATGGATTGAGCAGCTGGTCGGACGGCCCGCGTCGCGTTCCACCCCACCCCGCCCTTCCTTCCCATCCATCCACCCGCTTATTACATGTTATGTCTTGTGACTTGTTGTAACTGTCCAGGGACGTGCGGTCAGGGGAGGCAGGTGAGGCAGTGCCGCACCTCTGAACGCGCATTGCATTGCGCAATCATCACAAATTGGGTTGATACATGCAACTGGCACGTCCTGCTTGCCGTACCTCTGCACATCAGCAATATAACATTTGCAGATACATTTATTTGATATGCTTTTCCTAAGTCTGGCTAATGTTTTTAAACCATTAAAGTTTAATGTTTTTTTGGTGACATATTCAGATTTGCTGATGGGAAATAAAACCGCAGTGAAAAGGCATAGGTTGCGGCAGATCGTTCTTTGCCGCAATTAAGAGGGCGTACGTGAGCAAACAGGTACGTTGCGCTCTTCTTCTGTGCAGAGGCGCCAGGCGAGTCAAGTGCGATCCTTTTTTAAATTTGCTACGTCGGACAGCCAAAATGGAAGAAAAGGATTATATATCGAAGCTTAAAAACTTCTCAAAACTGGACTTTCAGTCAAAAGTGGACGTGATTAAGACAGGTTGACCAACATGTCCAATATGTAGATGGAGTTTGATGTCGTTTCGCTACTTTTGTCATTTTATTGCAGCTTCATCTGCCACGTTTGGCAAGTAAGCTGCCATTACACTGGTGAGGAGCGTCAGCTGTCGTTGGCCTCCTAGTTGACGTCTGAGCTGCACTGTCAACATAACTTGTGAAGAGAAGAAATTGGATAATACCAGAATAAAACTACACGTCATATCAGATGGGATAACCTAAAGAACAGACAGAGTATCAGACCCACTACAGAGCAGAGTGAAGTAAAAAAACGAGACAATACAAAAGCATCCCCGAGCACAGCCTCTTCTCACGCTGAGTTGCAGCTCTTGCTACTGTGAGACCAGTCTACTCCGGTGAGGCCACGCTCCCAATGCTACTCATGAGATGAGGCGGGTGCAGGTGTTTTTGTGCAGGCACGCCAGTAAATGTGTCAGTGTGGGCCGCAGGGCGCAGTAGAAGACTCCCGAATCGCTGGGCTTCACGTGTTCGATATGCAGAGGAGCTTGCCAAGTGCTGGCATCCATGCGACAGTGATACCTGTCAGCGTATTTTTCTCCCTTCTTGCCCTGACCGAACTGAGATGTGCTCAGGATGAAGTCCGGCAATGAGTTCACTTCTTGTTTGTACCAGAAGATGTACTCGGTGGATATCGAACTGTCAGAGCTGCAGCCTAGCGTCACTGCTTCACCCTCGACGGCGGGGACTTCAGGTTCCGGCTGGTGCACCGTCTGGCCGCTGATTCCTGCCACAAAAAGGCAACAAAAGCAATCAGACGTCAGTGGAAAGCGGCAGTGACTTCATATCTCGACCTTACCCAGACTCCAAGCAGCCGTCAGCACACATACAAGCGCCCGACTCATGTCTGCACTCGCAGTGTGCGTAAACGCTGACTTAGTTGCAGAGGGGCAGGGCCTTTCTAAAGTAGTGACATCACACATGCACAACGGAGGTTGCGTATTGCTGTGAGGCGTAGCAGCGCACTATGGTTCGCGTGAACGATTCCTGTCACTAAAAGGCAACAAAAGCAATCGGACATCAGTGGAAAGCGGCAGTGACTTCACATCTCGACCTTACCCAGGCTCCAAGCAGTCATCAGCACACATACAAGCGCCCGACTCATTTCTGCACTCGCAGTGTACGTGAACGCCGACTTGTTGCTGAAGGGGGGGGACCTTTCTGAAACAGTGACATCACACGCACGACGGAAGTCATGTATCGGCGGATAAGCGCACTGTGGTTCGCGTGAACGTCATATTTGTCTTGATTTTAATCAGACAAATTTACAGCTAATATAAATATGTAAATATGTGCATAATCATCTCGATATGCAGGTGCACCTGCTTCCTGTCACTTTCGATACTCGCTGACCTTCCGGCACGTGGCGAGCTGCCACTCGGCAAGATGGAAAGCAGAAAACGTGTGACTGTTCGGTCCGTTTCATAGTCGCTCTTGTTTTCAATGTTTTTTTATCGATCTTGATATTTGGTTTCACGTGATTGGAGATATTTTGTTTGTGTATTCCCGGTGTTCTCTTGTACCTTGCCTTCACAAGCGCTTTTTGTTTTATGTATTGTTTGTTTTTCTTGCTCCTTGTGCCCAGGCAATCAAATAGTGCTGCTAATCCCAGTCAGCAAAATTGGTCCGTCCCAGCTCTGGGGCAGACACGGCACGTACCGGTACATTCGGCCCACATACCTCAATGAATGACGGTGCTGCAGTGGCCCACGTCTGGCATCCATGATGTGGGCCGCATTCGGCCCAGATCTGAGCCACATTGTAAAAACATATCTGGCCCTACTCCAGCCCTATGCTGGGCCAGAACAGGTTCCTGATATCAGCCTTAATTCAACCTTAACTAAGCCACATCTTTCACAAGCCCTATTTGACCCACATTTAAAAAAAAAGTCTAAAAAAGGACTGTTATAAAAATATGTTTATTGTCATAATTTGTGAACCTCACATATAACTCCACATACACTGGAAAAAATGCACTTTTCTTTATTTAACAGTGAACACAAAGTCCAAATTGTAATGCAGTTTACTCTTGAATGGCATTTTTCTATCCATCAAATTGTTGCACTCTCCATGCCCTCTTTTCTTCTCACGCTCTCCTTCCTGTCACCATCCCGATCAGGAGCCAGATGTAGCCATCTTTTGATGGTGACATGAATTTCCTGGTCTGAGGCCCAAGATATGAAGCTGATAGGTCTCACAGGGCCTGTAAGAACAAGAAAACAAGGACGAACAGTGTGTTAGGAAAACAAACATTTTTACATGTCATAACCAATGAATGGTCGGTCAAAATAACCCTTGAATTTTCTTATGATAATAATAATCATACATTTCATTTATAAGCGCCTTTCAAGACACTCAAGGACACTTTACAACCAAAACTAAACTAGGTGTGATACTGGGGCGGAATATTTGCCACCAAAAACAAAACGTAAATAACTTTTCATTAGTTTATACTGAATTTGAATGACATGAATTGAAGTTAAGTGGCTCGGATAATGGATGGATTTGTATATTTTACTCTGAATCATATTGAACGTTTGAATCTGAATTGTACAATCTGAATTTGAAAGGATAGACTTTTTTTCTTTGAAACTGTATTTGATCCTCACTGAAAATTTAATTCTGTTTATTTTCATATTCAATCTTACAAATACAAAACTTTTCATTTCAACGTCAGATTTTGTTTTTGAATTGAGGTGATTAGCTTTAAATTAACTTTGTCAAGTATGAAGTATCCAGTTTGTATCACAGCAAACGGAGTCAAAATTAAATTCATTGTATTTCAGTGCAGAAAGGGTTCTTTTTTGGCAGCACCTCTGACTGTTCAATCACCTACATTTTCACGAAACACACATGCACACGGAAACTGTGCATGTGTCCTCAGTTACGCCCGGCCTGCCTGTGACGTAACTGAGCGGTTTATTTTCAAACTTCACGCGCTGTAGTCTCGATTTAGATACAGCAGGTAACAATTTTACAAAAAAAATACATGTAAATTGTAGCACAATATATTTTTAATATTTCCCTATGCCACCATAAAGAAGTCATATCTGTGCTTGGAGCAGGGGTTAATGCTAATCGTCATTATTCGCGCCCTTCAAAATTCAGGCTCAACTCTAGACAGAATTGTCAGTGTACTGTCACAAAGGACAAATGTTGAGCTAAGCATGAAATAAATTTACTTACCACGTCTTTTCTGGATATCTCACCGGAGCGTGCATGGGCAACTGTGGGCAAAGAGCGTCGTCGTTAACTGCGAGCGCTGTCCTCCTCCTCCTCCTGGGCAAATCATGATTGTTTCAGGAGGGTTGTGGGGCGACTACTCCAACTCCCCTCCGTTCCTGCGGGGCGAGCACTGGGCGCCTCACCTTCCTTTCCTTTCCCGCCAACTGGTGGGCATTTAACCGCGTCAGGGGCCCAAGATCCCCGACGTTCCCCACTCGCGCTACTCGGAGGCATCCCACCACACGAGGTTGCGAGCGCTGTTATTCTTGCTTCTTGTTCTTGTTCTTGTTCTTGTTCTTGTTCTTGTTCTTGTTCTTGTTCTTGTTCTTGTTCTTGTTCTTGTTCTTGTTCTTCTTCTTCTTCTTCTTCTTCTTCTTCTTCTTCTTCTTAATTGGCGGTTGGCAGCTAACGTTTAGCATCACCGCATACTGTATCGGAGTGTAGCAATACTTGACTGTTGTATACTAAAGTACTGTACGTACGAGGAAAAAAAACAAAAAACACGAAAATTCAAAACTTGTACTTGTACCTTCACCATGTGTGTGTGTGTGTGTGTGTGTGTGTGTGTGTGTGTATTTAAACTGTACTTAAACTGTATTTAAGGGTAGCTCAATACTGGCTGGCCATATACGGGCCAGAGTTGTAAATTGATTTCTGGCCCAAATACTTTACTCCACAACTGGCCCTCATCTGGTTTGCCAGAGTCAAGCCAGTGCCTCCTTTGCCACTCCTGGGCCGTGTTCGGCCGGCCCACATGCATTATGCCAGTGCCGACACAAGGCCAGCTGTGCCAGCTTCATGCGGAATACAGGCCAGATGCCTTTGCTGACTGGGAAGTTAGCTTGGTGTGACACTGATTAAAGTACATATCCGGATAAAAAATATTTTTTATGAGCTTATTTCTTGTTCAAGCCAATACATACAGCATTGTTGTGGAAAATAATTTAGCACGCTCCCAGCATAGTATGTTTTGGTTGTTTATTGTGGCCACATACTTTTGAACAAAGAATCTTTCACTGAAAATTCTCTGTGAACCCCAAACAAGACTTTGACTGAGGAGAGCCCAAAAGATCCTGTGCTTTCAAGACAGTTTGATTGCCTCCACAGACTACTAAAAACTTAATGTTTAAATCGTACATTATTTTGTTTAAAAGCAAGAATTTCAGTTTCATATTAGTGAAATTTGTACTGGAATACGGAGCCTGCATCTAGAATGTTGGTGGTGGCCCGACAACAGTGGCATACTGGTCCAGGGCCATAAAGCCATTGGGCCACCATTAATGTCGGACACATTTCCTGTAGTTTATAACATTACGTACGAATTCAGGATGATCTTAATATATACGGTAGCTTGCGTTTTCCACCTCCTTGTTTTGACAGAATTATCTGTGAACACTTGTTTTTCTTTCTCCACTCAATTTTTCGGGGAAACATGCAGATGCTTGCTTCTGCCGCGAATCTTCCTTTTATTGCCTCAAGTGCCATGGCAACACGATAAAAATTTGCTATGCTATAAAATAATATGTTTCAAGATATCACAGACACTAGGAGGAGGGTGTCCAGTCGACATGGATGACATGAAAGTCTAGTGGACAAGTAACCTTGCCCTGAGGGATGCCACTGTGAAGATGTGGAACGCTGTTGTGAAACTAGTTTGAGTGTCGCAACTGGTAAAATTTCCCATACATGCAGCTGGAACGAACAGATAATTGGTACGCTGACAATACATTTTAGTTGTGTGTGGAAAACTGAAGGTAAATAACAAATGGGATTTTGCTTGTATCACGCTTTTGAAGGCACTTAAAGCACTTTAACAATCCTCATCAGCATCAGGACCAAGTTGGGGCTTTGGTATTTTGCTCAAGGATGCTTGAGCATGGTCACTCGGACTCAGGATTGGGCCCACGACCTTCAGGCTGGAAAATTATCATAATACCACCTCAGCCCCATAAGTATTCTGATTGTGCTGTTGTCAAAATTTCACTTCGGGTTTTTGTTATGGGACCGTTAGAGGAATCTATGAGCAAAATTGTATCATGTTTAAAGTTTCATTTAATCTGGGCACATCTAAACGTTTGGGTGCGTATCCAGCACCCCCAAATTCCTGTGCACAAAGCCGGATGGCTGTTGAAGTCCACAATTAGCACGTCAATACAGGTGGGCGATTACAGGGAAGAGGGCGAAACTCAGTCACAAAAGGGGAATGAATAATTCGGGAACAGCGGTTGAACAACAAAAGATGAATTGAGAACATCCGTCGCGCCCAGGCGACATTGGCCATCCGCAAAGTCTGCAACATGTTAATTCGATGTAGACCAGACAGAAAAGGCGCCAACGTACTAGTGGTTCAATGTTTAAAAACAGGTAACCAATCACTACCGAGGGGCCGGACCGTCGGTGCGGTATGCAAATATCGGGGGCAGTTTTTCCTTGTATGTTACAATAAAAGTCTGAATTGGCGGGAAGGGAGCTCTAGTGTGATCGCGGAGCAACTAAACCGTCGTTTGCTCTCAGAGATCCGCTCCCGCCGATATTGAAGACAATTTTTTTATGTGCCGAGTCATTTCTTTAACTTTGTCCAAGAAAATCTCTGACAGGGACCAACTGATGTGTGTCAAGAAACTGGAGAGTACTTTTTGGAAGCGGTACCAGACTGACTGTGGAGACTCGTTAAGTTTGGCTTTGATGTATCACAACCCTAATTGTGTCACTACCTCAAAAAAATGAGATAAAACAAGATGAAATACATTTTTTGTGTCAATTTTTTTACACCGTGCAACCTGTTGAGGTTTGCAAGTTCAAAACAGATCTCAGGAGGTCCTTGTAAAGGAAGCAACCTTTGTGTGACAGGATGCAACAGGTTACTTTTTGGAAGTGGAACCAGATCGACGGTGGGTGGAAACTTGTAAGTGGGATTTTTTTTTGGGGGGGGGGGGTGGAAGATAATTACCGGTACTTAGTTTTGTTTTAATTAAAATCTGAAACAGAAACTTAGCTAGTTCATGTTATTTTTTTGTTTTGTTTTGTTTGAGCCTAACATTGTCTGAATGTGTAGTTGACATTTGGATGTGGAACCAGATTGAGTATTGAGCCTGGTGAGTGGAAACATTTAAATGAAGTTTAGTCGTTCCATGTTTACATGCTTTGTGTGAAACGTTCACAAACTGTCACGGACATAATATGAAAGGTATTGTTGCATATTAGACATGTCAGGAACCAGCAATTTCTTCAAAACTACAGTAAGCACCATAACCCAAAGTGGCCCACTGGAAAAAAATCTAAATGGCTGTTTTATTTTCATCTTGATTTAGATATTAAATAAAATTAAACACGAAAAAAGTAGTCGTTCGTGATGTTGGTGTCAGGTCCCGGACAAGTCGAGTTAAGCCTGGATCCCAAAACGTAGACGTAAACAAGGTCTCCATAACAAAAATATGTTTTAATGCAATAATCGCACCGACAAAAAGGTAACATAAAGCGCTGGTCAAAACAAGGACCAGAGAGAACATAAAACGAATAGCAAAAAGAGCTTGCACAAAAGGCAAGGAAGAAAAATAAAGACCACGAATACAAACTAAAAACAATGTATCAAAATACACGCGAGCCAATAGCCAGATCACAAAACAAAAATCATACTTACAAAAAGCGGGGGTACCGAGAGTATAAAACGCGAAACACGACGAGGTCAATAGCCAAATAGTCTATGAGCACAGAAAACAGCAATGCAAGAAACAATACTCCGACAACAGGTGCACGGCAGATGAGTCCTTAAATACAGAGTCTACTAATCACAGATTGGCAGCAGGTGCGTACCGAAGTCCGCTCATGCCACCTGCTGGCCAAACCGAAAACAGAATCATGACAGTACCCCCACCCCCTCAACGGACGCCTACTGGCGGACCACCCGGCTTCGACGGGTGTGCAGCAGGGAAAGCGCGGAGAAGGGACGGGTCCAAGATCCAGGAGCGGGGGAACCATTGCCGATCCTCCGGGCCGTAGCCCTCCCAGTCAATCAAGTACTGTAGCCCCTTACCCCTGCGCCGAGAGTCCATGATTTCCCACACTGTGTACACCGGGTCGCCGTCAATAATCCGTGGAGGAGGAGGTGATGTGGGTGGAGGAGCCAGGGGGCTGGCGGTCACAGGCTTAATCAGGGAAACGTGAAAGACGGGGTGCACCTTATGGAGGGTGGCAGCCGGAGCCTGACGGAGACGGGGCTGTTGATGGGACCGTTCCACCTCGAACGGTCCCAAGAAGCGAGGCCCCAACTTGCGCGACGTCCCCACCAGTCATAGATCATTCGTGGACAGCCATACCTTCTGCCCCACCTGATAGCTTGGCGCAGGGCGACGGCGGCGATCCGCAATATGTCGGTTCCTCGCGTCATAGTTGGCTTAGGCTGGACTGAGACGACGTGAGAAGAAGGCACAAGGTCAATCTCTGGTCAACTGGGGATCTCTGCGACAGTACTGCCCCCACACCTGAATCTGAAGCATCCACCTCTACAACAAAAGGAAAAGCTGGGTTAGGATGTTGCAAAACCGGGGGGTTAGTGAAGGCCTTCTTCAGTCCTAAAAATGCATTGTCGGCGTCGGTGTCCCATCTAAATGGAACCTTGACTGAGGTCAACCGGGTCAGAGGTAGGACTCTCTGGCTATAATTCCGGATAAACCGGCGGTAAAAATTGGCAAAACCCAAGAAACGTTGCAACTGTTTCCTGGTGGTAGGTGTAGGCCACTCCACCACCACTTTAATCTTGGCAGAGTCCGCTCTCAGCTGCATCTTCTCAATCACAAAACCCAGGAATGAGATCGACTCGACATGAAACTCGCATTTCTCAGCCGTGACATATAGTCGGTTCTCCAACAGGCGTTGTAGCACAAGTCGGACATGGTGTTGGTGCTCATGAAGGGTACGCGAAAATATCAAAATGTCATCCGAATACACAAAACAACAGACATTCAAAAAATCTCTCAACACATCATTGATGAGACTCTGGAATACGGCCGGCGCATTGGTTAATCCGAATGGCATGACCAAGTATTCAAAATGACCTAGAGGGGTCTTGAATGCCGTCTTCCATTCATCCCCCTCCCGAACCCGGACCAGATGGTAAGCACTGCGCAGATCTAATTTGGAGAAAACAGTGGCAGATTTTAGAGGGGCGAACGCCAAGTCCAATAATGGGAGGGGATATTTATTCTTGATGGTTATCTCATTTAAACCCTGATAGTCGACACAAGGGTGCAACGACTTGTCTTTCTTTTCTATTAAAAAAACCCGCCCCCAAAGGGGAGCGAGAGGGCCTGATAAGGCCAGCCGCGATTGAGTTTTCTATATATTCCCTTAACGCCTCTCGTTCTGTGTGAGAAACCTGATAAAAACGCGAACTTGGAAGAGGGGCGTCGTTCATTAATTTGATGGCACAATCATACGGTCGGTTCAGCGGCAAGGGCTGAGCGCGGTCCTTGCTAAATACTTGACGCGGATCATGGTATTATTCGGGACATTATCCAAACAAATCGCTTCCTGTCGATTGTTACGTGCCGGCCTTCGGTGGTCGGCGGCCGACTGCAAACAGTGAGCATAACAAAACGGACTCCAATTCTCGATAGCGGGACGTTCCCAGGAGATGACGGGATTATGGGTCCTTGACCGTGGCAACCCCAACACTAACGGAACGGGATCTCATTAAGTAAAACCTCCTGTATACAACGTGGTTACCGGAAACCCGTAACCTTAGTGGGCAGGTGATCCTTTTCACCTCCGCCAAGAGTCCTCCATCCAAATCGTAAACGCTTTTTATGTCCGTTAACTCCTCCACCTGACAACACAGTTCGTTTGCCAACATAGGGTCTAAAAAGCAATCATCCGCCCCCGAGTCCACCAGTGCCCGAATAGGAAGAGCCCGTGAGGTACCGTAAACAGTACCGTCTAACTCTAGTCTCTTCTGAAGTACCCAACCGGACTTCTCCCTGCTCGGCTCCAGTGAGACGGTGCTGGATGCAAACTTACAGTTGTCGGTGCGCGTCGCAAGGTGGGTCGGGGTCGCGGGACAGTCGGCCACTCGATGTCCTTGTTGGCCGCAGTAGAAGCAGGATTGTTCCCGAATCCGGGGCCATCTCTCCTCCAGTCCCACACTTCCACCACCCGACTGCATGGGCTCCCACTCGGTATTGGTGGTCCGGGTACCGGAGGGCTGCTCTTTGTCTGGATGGATGCCAGGACTCGTGGGAAGTCAGCCGACCACCCGCACGACGGAGCTGGGAATGGGCGTCCTCCCGTGCTTCTCCACGTTCCCGCTCGCGTTCCCGCAAATGATTGTCTGCAACGAGGGAAAGGCTAATAAGGTAAAGTGGTGCTGTCATCACGGGTTGCCAGTACATCCTTTACGGACGTGTTTAATCCGTGCCGAAACAAGCCACAAAGAGTGCGGTCATCGTAACCACTCTGTGCGGCCAAGATACGAAAATAAATTGAGTATTCGGCAACGGATTGTTTCCCTTGTCGAATACTCAATAGCCGTCCTTCGGCCTCTCTTCCCATAACCGGATGGTGGAACACACGACAAAACTCGGCGACAAAATCTGGAAAGTAAGACCGAAGTACGGGCTTAGCATTGCTCACCTCCACTGCCCATGACGCCACCTGACCAGTCAATAGGCTCATAACAAACGCCACCTTGGTAGAATCACTCTCATAGCCTAATGGCTGGTCAAATGTGAGGCCCATGGATGGTCAAGGCGGTTGTGGTGTAATTGTGTACAGCATGACGATAGAGTCGCGGGGCGAATACGTCAGGGGTGTGCGTCGAGAGCGGGAGACGAGAGAGTTACTGGAGAAAGAATACATGCTTCGGGAAAGCTCATTAAAAGTTATCCACGTTAACACGACAGCTGGACTCACGTGTGGTCAGGATCTTATTCATGTCTATGGGTTCCATAATGATCGGAGTATTCTGTCACGTCCCGGACAAGCCGAGTTAAGTCTGGGTCCCAAAACGTAGAAGTAAACAAGGTCTCCGTAACAAAAATATGTTTTAATGCAATAATGGCACCGACAAAGAGGTAACATAATAAAGCGCTGGTCAAAACAAGGACCAGAGGGAACATAAAACGAATAACAAAAAGCGCTTGCACAAAAGGCAAGGGAAAAAAATAAAGACCGCAAATACAAACTAAAAACAATGTATCTCCGTCCTCACCCTCCGCCTCATCTACGCCAAGACGCTCGCCATCAACTGTGTCATGACACTGGGCCTGTGGTTCGGCGCACCAGAATAGCCAGCGCGGCGCCACCGCTACCATTTCCTGCTGTGCTTGTGTTAGAACTTGTCACTTTTTGCATGTCAGTGAGCTATAAAATGCGTCATTATATCAACAAAAATTGAATAAAAGAATTTTTTTTAAAAGGCTGTTGCTTCCTTATTTTTTGGGATGATTCAAAAGAGGCCACCAAGATTCTACATCCAGAGAAACTAAAAAGTCATGAATAAAATACAAAGAAGATATAAAATCAGCATGATTACTAATTGTTCAAATAGTAGAAAGCCATTTTGAAAAAAAAATCAACAATATAGACCTGGATGAATGAGAGTCAAGTCAAGTCAAGTCACCAGTATTTATAGAGCACTTTCAAACAGCCATCGCTGCATACAAAGAACCCACACATAAAAAAAAAAAAAACCCACATCATTTAGCAAGCCTATTGTTATTTATTTTGTGAGCATGAGTTAAAAGTGACTTCAGCTATTTCAATGTGAGTGTTGGTGTGCGTGATATCATTTGTGTCTCTGCTGCTCTTTCCACAGGAAGCGGTCGCCATGGCACCTGCGCCACAGATGACAGCGGTGATGGTTTCTGTCTCAAAAGCTGACTGGGACAGGATGATTGATGTGTGGAGGAAATGAAGGTCAGGTAGAACGAGGAGCATTGCTTTCTGTAATTTTTCAACAGGTCTGATTTCAGGGCGATAATTGGATGGTCGTTGTTGGTACTTTATTGCATTTAACAGTGAGGTCATCAAAGTTGTGTTCATATTCGTGCGCAGAGTGGGGATGCGCAGTAGCAGTCAGCAGCACTGGCCCTTGTTGGTCTCCGGATCGATATTTATGCGGACCTTTCGCATGCCCGGGGATCGGATCCCCAACCCGACCATCCCCCTTGGTTATGAAGGAATGCCCACCCTTCAAAATAAAACACCGGGCCCGGCGCACCCACGGTCCAACCTCGGGTGCTGCAGACCCCCTGGACCACCACCGTCGGCCACCGCGCTGCCGTGGACAATGGCCACGGGGTCGAAGTGCGGGGGCGGGGTCGCGACCCGTCCCCCTCCCTCACGCTACATAGCTCCTAGGATGGCGATTCTCCCCCCTCCCCCTCCTGCCCCCTCAACCCGTTTCCCCCCTCTCCTGATCCCCTCAACTCAAGAAGTCCGGCGGCGGTGGCGCGGGGCGTCGGGGACAGGCTCAGATGAGGGCCCACGTCCCTAGTTCCACAACCACACGTCGGCGGCCGTGGCACGATGGTCGCCCCCCCTTGCGAACTGGTGATGGTGCAGGGGAGAGGCAGCAACCACGGTGGCGGAGCAGGACTCTTTAGTCGTAGCGCTGCTCCCCTCAATCCGAGGAAGGGCCAATAAAAGGCGGCCTAAACACGCCCATCACCGCCACCGATCGGCTGGAGACCCGCCTCCAGCAGATTCATCCTTCATGCGGGCGAAACAAATACAAATACAATAACCGGACTGCTTTCCTGGAAATCGGCGCTTGGAATGTACGAACCCTGATGGACAATGCAAGAGCAAAAAGACCGGAGCGCAGGACTGCCATCATCGCCCTTGAGATTCAGAAGCTCCCGAGACTCTCCGAGACCCATCTCCCTCGTGCCGGGCAGATCGAGGAGGCTCGGCATGGGTACACCTTTTTCTGGAGCGGACGAGCTGTGGAGGAGAGAAGAATTCACGGTGTAGGGTTCTGCATTAAGTCACGTCTGGTTAGGGATCACAACATCATCCCCGTAAGAACTTCTGAGAGACTCATGTCCATCACCCTACCTCTGTGTCAATCCCAATCCCTTGTGATCATCAGCGCCTAGCACCTACCCTGGACGCCTCGGAGGAGGCGAAGGAGTCCATCTATGCCGCGCTGCGTGGCCTGATCCTCCGCGTCAACCACCGGGATAAGCTCTTGGTTCTGGGGGATTTCAACGCGCGGGTGGGCCGGGACCATCAGCTTTGGGGAGAGATTCTGGGGAAGGAAGGCGTTGGCAACTGCAACAAAAATGGAGAACTACTCCTTGGTCTCTGCGCAGAGACGGAGATGGTAATAACCAACACACTGTTTCGGATGGCCAACAAGCACAAGACCACCTGGCAACATCCAAGACGGCCACTGGCACCTGATCGATTACGTCCTTACCCGCATCTGCGACCGAGCGGACGTCATGGTCACGAGGGCCATCCGCTCCATAGATGACGGATGGTCCGATCACAGGCTTGTAGCCTCAAGACTTAGGCTGAAGATCGTGCCTGCGAAAAGAAGGAAGAAGATCCCCAAGAGGATACGTTTCAATGTTGGGCTGCTGAGGAATCCCGAAGTCCTCGAACAGTACCAGACATCCCTCACGGATGGACACTCAACCTCGGATGCTTCCTGCCACTGTCCACTCAGACTGGGAGCACTTGAAAACTGCGCTCACCAAATCCGCGGAAGAGGTCCAGAAGAGAAGAAATCCCGATTGGTTTGCCGAAAACCTGGAAGAAATTGAGCCAATGATTTCAAGAAAGAGAGAGGCTCGCATTGCATGGCAGAACTGCGTTTCCTCCAAGAGACTTGAAGAAGCCTACCGGGCGGCCAAGAGTGAAGCACAGAGAGAGAGCCGGAGAATCCAAAATCAATGGTGGGTCAACTTTGCCCACCAAATGAAGAGTTTCGCTGACCGTCACGATACCAGATCCTACTTCGAAGCAATGAGGAAGATCATCGGTCCGGCTCACAGTCCTCCAATGGCTGTGAAGGCAAAGGACGGCACAATCCTGCAGGAAAAGGAGGATACTTACCAGCGATGGAATTAGCATTTCATGGAGCTCCTGAATCGTCCGACATGCGCAACAGACGGCTTCCTCGATCCTGTCCCCCAGCACCCCGTGCAACACTGGATGACGGAGCTGCCGACTCTCCGGGAGATCTCCGGAGCCCTGAGGAGGATGAGGAAGAACAAAACTGCTGGAATCGACGACATCCCCGTAGAACTTTTACAAGCTGGGGGGGCAAATCTCCTCACCCGCCTCCACACCTTCATCCTTCAATGCTGGGTCAAGGAGACGGTGCGTGGGGAACTGAAGAACTCCGTCATTGTCACGATATTCAAGAAGGGCGACAAACTCGACTGTGGAAACTATCGTGGAATTTCCCTGCTGTCAACTGCTGGAAAACTCATCTGTCGTAAACTGGCCGACCAACTCACCTGTCTCGCTGAGCGGGTTCTTCCGGAGTCCCAGGCGGGCTTCCGTCCAGGAAAGGGAACCGCGGACATGGTGTTCTGCGCCAGACAGCTCCTCCCTCTAGCAGAGGGAGTTCCACGCTATCTTTTATGATCTGGCCAAAGCATTTGATTCTGTGCCCCGAGCAGCACTCTGGAAAGTGCTGGAACGTCAAGGCTGCCCCCCCAAATTCATATCCCTCATCCGGCTGTTTCACGATGGCATGAAGGGTTGCGTCCTGACTCAGGGCGAAATGACTCCCCCATTCCCGGTTCGGACCGGTGTCAAACAGGGCTGCACGGTGGCGCCGACGTTGTTCTGCCTCTACATCGCCACACTCATCCACCACGTCACCCCTGTCCTCTACGCTACCAAACTGAAGGGTCGCTCTTCAACCTCAGCCGTTTGAGGAGCAGGCGGGGGACCATGGTCACGACCGTCAGCGAACTCCAGTACGCTGATGACAATGCTGCAGTCTCCAACTCCTCCGGGGGCCTACAGCTCATCGCGGACGGTTTCGCCGCGGCGTACAGGACCTTTGGCCTCTCCGTCAACACCAAAGAGACAAAGACCCTCCACCTGAACCATCGTCCACCCCAAATCACCATAGACGACGAACCCATCGAGCAGGTCTCTGCGTTCCCTTACCTGAGCAGCATTATCCAGCAGGACGCCGGCCTCACGGAGGACCTCACTCACCGTATCCAGCCAGCCCACACAGCCTTTGGACGCCTCGGTCGTCGGGTCTTCAGGAATCACGCCATTTCCACCAACACGAAGATCATGGTGTATAAGTCTGTCGTCCTCCCGACCCTTCTCTATGGCGCCGAATGTTGGACCCTCTATCGGAGCAGCATCAAGAGGCTCGAGAGGTTCCACCAAGGACGACTCAGATCTCTCCTCATCGTTTCCTGGGAGGAGAGAGTGACTAATAATGAGATCCTCACCCGGGCTGGCCTCACGAGTATCGAGGCCATGATCACCCTGGCCCTACTATGGTGGGCCGGCCACGTGCAGCGTATGAGCGACGACCGTCTCCCGAAGCAGCTCCTCTACGCGGAGTTGCTGGAGGGCACCTGTCCCCGCGGTGGCCCGAAAAAATGATTCAAAGATCAGCTAAGGGTCATCTTCAGCGATGCCGGATTCCCGGATTGCCGGCACAGTGGGCTTACCTGGCCGCGGATCGGGCGGCCTGGCGTGGGGCTGTGCGGTGCGGGGTCCGGGTCCTCGATACTCGACTCCACGCGTCGCTGCGGAGGAGGACCGGCGAGCGCGGAGGAAGGAGAGGGCCCGGCAACCGCCCGGCCCCCAACCCACTTCTGTCAATCCTGCGGGCGGGGTTTTCGGGGAAGACTGGGCTTCCACAGTCATCGGAGACACAAGCACCAGGAGCCGTCGCCTTGTCCTGGGGGCCGCATTCCTCGATAACGAGGGCCTTCACCGACCAAAATATTGGCTTATAAGCCATTGAGGAGGCTTCTTCTGGTACACACGAAGCCCCATGATAAGGTGTCGAACAACAGTGCCCTTCAAAAACCTTGATGACCAGAAACAAATTTAAATGTGGACTCCTCAGACCACAGCCCACTAGGGTGGAAAAAAAGTATTTCAATTTTATTTCAATTTTGCAGATCAACATCCAAACTTCAGAATTGGGGTTTGGATACTCGATAAACCGTTCCTCTGTAAGAGGTGAGTGTGATGAGTTCAGGAGCAGGAAATGTTCTTGTAACGAGAATGTGGCATGTATGCCACTGTGGGAGTCACAGCACAGTAGAAAACTGCAGAGTGCTGAAGCGACACATTCTCGATGTGCCGGTGCACTCGCTACCTGTCATGCTGACCGACATTCTGGTCCTGCCATTTAATGGTTTGCCTTTTCCTAAGGGGGAAAGGAAGTGTGGCGCTTGTCCAGGAAGTTGTTTGTACAAGAATATATAATGACTACTCATTGACATTTTGGCATAAACGTATGACAGTGTCACCCGACTGCCTTTTGATGCCAGCATTTCAGTCGTGACCGCCACCAGCTCGATGATGAACAGCAAAGTGATCATGAGCAGCAACCAAGCTGACAGCAACATACTGAAGACATTTCTGTCAACTCTGCTTCTCCTTCTGAACTCAAGCTCTGAACTCACAATCTCATCGTGTAACTGAAGCTCCTCCCTGATCACGTGAAGCCACGGCCCAAGCTGCCTTTTACTTTTGCATTGGTTTCTCTACTTACGAATGTCTATTCGGATGAAGTTTTCAAGTTACGAAACGCCTGAACAGAAAAATATTGCCTCTTGTTGCGAAGGAAATTTCAAGATACGAAAAGGTAAAAATACAGAATGGGCAGCTATTCGCAGCTCTGAACGCAACATACTGAGAGCTGCTCTGCCATTGACTATTACCGAGGATCATTCTGGCATCCTATTGGCTAAAAAGGAACTCTGCGTGTGTGTCTGTGTGTGTAGATCGGTAAATAGATACATGTCTATGCAGCATCCTTGTCATTTGCCCCTCGGGCCATGAGGGTTGACCGTTTTATGTAAACGTGAATCACCCAGAAAAAGTGTTCATGTCAGGTCCATCAATTTGACATTCAGACATAAAACACAAGGAGTAGACAGTAGACTAAATTCTGGTACCAGGGGGGAACGAGAAGAAGCGTTGATTTTAGTTGTCCCTAAAATCAACTCTCATTTATTGGGAATCTAATACATGGGTGTGTCCAACCTAAAGAATGAGGGCTGTTGAAGACACACTGAACTTGTTTGACTATGTGTGTGTACGTGAGTGTAAATTACGTACATGTGTGCAATTGTTACAACTGCCTCCCAGTGCACTAAGCATTCTTATCTTATAGATGTGAGCATATCTTCATGAAAAGCATTATATTTCGAAATATTTATCATGAATAATATGCAAATGTATGATAACTAAGAACAATCAACCTAACAATTCACCAGTCGGGCAATCACTATGCTGATGTTTGCCTTAGACATTTTCAAAGGATTGTTGGAATCCGATTGTTGGAGCAAAAGTCCTTGTGTCAGTTCTTGACAAATCGCCAGGCAAAAACCTCTTCTGAGAGAGAACATGAACGAAAGAGGGCAAAAAACGACGAGGGCACACTTTAAAGTTAAATAACCATAATTTTTATTCTTTAGTCTATTCTTTGCTTTTACATTAAGCACAATTCTCATTTATTGTTCAATAATGTAATTGTCACGTGTATGTTGCATATTTTGATGCACGCATTTCCTTTATAATACATTTCTGCATTTGCAGTTTGACCAGTGTTGTCCGTTGCTCTTTTGGTAACTGGATATTCTGTTTGAAAAGAGATATTAAAAGTACAAAAACATGTCGTTATTTGACTTGTGTTTGAATATTTAAACAGCAAGATTTTTAAATTTTCAACGAAAAAAAGAATACCGTATAACAATCGAAATACAAATCGAAATACGGGTTTCGTTTTCGATTCCATGAAGTTATCACCGACAGCATTTATCTTATTGACCAACAGATGGCGAAAGCACAACGCCGGAAGACGATATCGTGACCTGTATCGTCCTGCTCCATTTCTAACCCAAATTGCACAACGCGAACTGTGCATGGTGAATTTTGTTGGAACCCTTTGTGAAAGAACTAAAGAATAAGTAGCAAAAAAAAAAACAAAAAACCCAGTGGAAATCTGAAATAGGTGTTGAATTCTGTCATGTTCCTGTTCTGGGCCTGGCCAGCAGGTGGCAGACTGAGCGCATTTACTGGCTGCACACATGCTGCCAATCTGTCAATTAAGGAACTGTGTATTTAAGCACCTGCAATCTGTCTTCTGGTTGTCGGAGTATTGTTTATGCCTTGCTGTTTCCATGCTCATAGACTATTCTTGCTATAGATCTCGTCGTGTTTCGCTTTTGAAGTCTCGGTACTAGTGATGGGTCCATGAGGCCTCATGAGGCGTGTCGACACACTGACACACTGTGTTGACACTGTGCTGATACTGTGTCACTGACCACTGCCACCTGCTGGACCTTCAAGATCCCTGCAGCCAACCCACTTAACAGACTGAACTGACTGATAAATTGTTTTGTATATTCAACATATAAAATATACAATTCAGTAATAAATTGGCAAAAGGTGAAGGTAAGATATAAAAAAAGGAAAAGAAAATAGTCATCATCACAAATATGTGTTCAAAGGAGTAGAAAGAAGCAAAAAACCTACCCCGAGTCCTACCCCTTCTTATATATGAATTGATCATTTTTCTAAATAGGAAAGAAAGTCTAAATATCAACAAATGCTTTTACCCTTATGTATGCTGTACTAATACATTTTTACAACATTAGGTTTGTATATACAGTACATACTCTTTAGAGCACATGTATATGTCGATTTTCTCATATTCATAATGGATGCTACATTTCATTAATATATTAAATAATCTCATCAATGTATTTCTGATGTATTGCTATATTTCATGAGTGTATCGAATTTATCACCTTAATTCTGATTTGTGTAGTTGTCTTGTACTACTCTCGAATTCATTTTTAATCTCAGCAAGAGAGTTCCTCATTTTACTGGTCCGTTTCAGAATCATTCCACAGATTTACACCTATTACAGATACACTCCTTTGTGTGATGTTCGTTCGTGTTTTGGATTTTTTTGTATAGATTAGTACCCCCTAAATTATGACAACTTTCTCGAATTTTAAAAAGCTTCTGGATCTTTTGGCAAAGGTTATTATTGTGTGCTTTGTACATTAATTGGCCGATTTTGAAGTCAATCAGGTCATGAGATTTCATTGTTTAATTTGATAAACAGTGGATTTGTGGGTTCCGTCCATTTGGAGCCAGTGATTGTTCCGATTGCTTTGTATTGTAGTTTTAAAACAGTGTTTTACTGGCATTTCCCCATATTCCCACACAATAGGTCAAATATGGAAGTAATAAAAGTATAAGGTGTACAAGGATCTCTTATTCAGCACATCCTTAGTTTTTGGGAGGATCCCTATGGTTTGGGATATTTTTCTTTTATCTATTATGTAGCTGCCAGCACGGTTTTGCATCTACAACTGTTGCAAAACATTTTCATAAGGTCATTCATCGATTTGATGATGAAGTGTATACAATATCATTCACATCCATGCATTCATTTTGCAACATTCAATGTGTTCAAATAATGTGAAGATCATTTGAATGAGGATGCTTGTGGGCTTTTATTTCACAAATTTTTATTGAGAAAAATAAGATGCTCCAATGTTTTAAACTTCAGCCTGTTGCGTCTTTTACAAGCGATTTCTCCTGCTGTGGAGAACACACGCTCACAAGGGACGGATGAGGCTGGCGTACAAAGGAACTCCTTTGCGAGGTGGGAGAGGTTTGGGAAAGAAGTGTGTTGGTCCTTCCAGTACAGCTGCTTCCTGGAACCTTGATTGTCAAACATGGAGTGGAGAGTCAACCAATAATAATTACTGATTGTCAATTAAATCATCAACATAGCAACCGTGAAAAGATGAGTGAACGTTTGTATACCTGGCGTAATACTGGGTGTATCGCGAACTTCATTCTCATGCTTGGCCCGATAATGCCTCAGCATGGTGGAGGTGCTTCTGTTGGTGTATGACAATTCGACTTGGCAAATTCGACATTTCACCTGTAATGAAATGTGAATAAGAAGTAACTAAGAGTTACCTTGAAATGTATTCGGATTAGAATGGTACAACACATGTCAATAATCTGAGAGGCACTCGGCGACAGAAGGCGATTTGAATAAATAAATAAATAATACCTTATTCTCCAGGACATCAAAATGGTCCCACACGGCGGATGATTTGCGTCTCTGCTCCATAATTGGCAAGGAAGGCAAGGCACGAACACGAAGTCTGCACTGACACGAACTTCGACAAGCGATCGTGAGTGAGGTCTGGCTTGTTTCGGCAAGTGGCATTGTGTCGCCAAACCCACTTCCTTATAAACATTGTGCGGCGGGCTTTTGCTGCGTCAACGCCCTCTGCACTGAGTCGACGCCCCCTGGACTAAGTGGCGCAGCCTGTACTGTGCCAAGCAGCCGATGCGGTCTAAACTGCACCGGTGCAGTTCACGTGTCAATTAGCAGCCTGGACTGTGTCAACGCAGCCGATGTGTCAATTAGCAGCCTGGACTGTGTCAACACAGTCGATGTGTCAATTAGCAGCCTGGACTGTGTCAACGCAGCCGGTGTGTCAATTAGAAGCCTGGACTGTGTCAATGCAGTTCACGTGTAAATCACGTGACGTAATGAAGCAGCACATGCATCGACACGTGGTTTGCTCTGTGAGCCCGGCGCATGTGTCAAAGCATCGGTGTCGCTGGACCCATCACTACTCGGTACCAATGGTTTTGTAAGTATTGGATTTTATTTTGTGATTTGGCTTTCTCTTGCGTGTATTTTGATACATTGTTTTTGTTTGTCTTTGTGTTCCTTAGTTTCCTCACTTGCCTTTTGAGCAAGCGCTTTTTGTTGTTCGTTTTTTGTGCCCTCTGGTCCTTGTTTTGACCAGCGCTTTATGTTATCTCTTAGTCGTGGCGATTTTTGTATTAAAAACATATTTTTGCAACGGAGACCTTGTTGACGTCTACACTTTGGGGGTCCAAACTTAATACGGCTTGTCCGAAACGTAACAAATTCTGGTTCATTAACATTATTTAAATAACCATAATCGTAGCACTACTTCTACAACTGCTACTACTACAAATAATAATATTAATAATTACTATTTTTCAATAATAAATATAAAAATATTAACAGCTTTCTTGCTTGGCTGACAATGTAAAGTTTGCCGATAAATGTTCAACCATCAAAATATACAACCCAACACTTTCGTTGTTTTTTTTTTCTCACAATATGTAATCATTGCTTTGAAAATCCAACGGGCCGATATGTGTGACATCAGTGATGTCTTCAAAGATATAAAATCACAGGAGCTGACCAAAGTTATGGTGACGGCAGTTTGTTCCCTGTGTGTTGACAGCAAAAACGGGAACGAGTGTCATCTGCGTGAGAGAATTCTTGCGATTGAAAGATGGTACCGCATAAACATGAACTTTCCACGATTAACTTTATGAGGACAAAACATGTGAAGCATTCATTTGACAAATTCAAATCAGCAAATTTACCCAACACTCACAAAATAGCTACCGGTACTTACAAAAAGGCCGAACTCAGAATCGAACTCCGTAACTCCTGGACTCCGGTGAGGCCATGCCCCCAAAGTCACTGATGAGATGAGGCGGGTGCAGATGTTTTTGTGCAGGCACGCCAGTGGATGTGTCAGTGTGGTCTGCAAGCCGCAGTAGAAAACTCCCGAGTCAATGGGCTTCACGCGTTCAATATACAGAGGAGCGTGCCGAGGGCTGGCATCCATGGTGGAGCGAAACCTTTCAACGTACTTTTCCGCCTTCTTGCCATGACCAATCTTAAAAGGGCTCAGGATGAACTCGGGCGATGCGTTGCCTTCTTGTTTGTACCACACCATGTAGTCAATGTTCCCTGCTCTGTCAGAGCTGCAGTCCAGCGTCACTGCTGCACCCTCCACGGTGTGGACATCCCGCTCCTGCTGGTGCACCATCTGGCCGCAAAAATCTGGCCACCATCCTGTCACAAAAAGGACACAAATGCGGTCAGGCATCAGTTGAACTTGGCTTTGGCCTCAGATGACCTTACCAAGACTCCAAGCAGCCATCATCGCACATAGAAGCGCCTGACTCATGTCTGCACTCGCAGTCTGCATGAACGCTGACTTGTCACTGAGGGGGCCGGGCCTTCGCTTTCTGTAGCAGTGACATCACAGACTTCGCAGTGCAAGCTGCGGCACTTAGTCCAGGGGGCGTCGACTCAGTGCAGGGGGCGTTGACGCAGCAAAAGGCCGCACAGTGTATCCTAAGGAAGTACGTCTGGCGACACGATGCCGATTGACGAAACAAGCTAGACCTCACCCTCGCTCGAGTAAAAATATGTTTGGGCAATATGGAAAACACACTGATAATCAGAAAAAAATGTGTCCGTCAGACTTCTAGCGTCATGTCGGCTGTCATATAATAGGCTACTATTATATGAGAAGTGCTTTATGAACGTTTGTACTGTACGTCATACTCCAGTTGATTGAGAGGTCCCGCCTATAAGGGGGAGTTCCGGAAAGTGACTCAGAGTGAGCACACCGCAAGTTTGATGACTAGCAGACTATCCACTGCTGAGACGCGCTTCACTCGAGTGACGTTGCTACAGTACGTGCATATTATGGAGCAGCTTCCGGACAAATACAAATTGTCCGCCGCGAAGAGCCATTTTGATCTCCTTTTGGAGAAAAAGGTATTCATTAAAATCTCCTTGTCTCACCAAGTGCCTCTCGTATTTTTGACATGTCTTATTCCATTGTGTGTGTGTCTTCTCCACAACAGGGGAAATAGCATGCATTAAATGCAACAGACTGAAATGTAAAACACTGGAGCATCTTATTTTTCTAAATCAAAAATGGGGAAGACAAAGCCCACAAGCATCCTCATTCACATGATTTTCACATTATTGAAACACATTGAATGATACAATATGAATGCATGGATGTGAATGATATTGTCAAGGGTCAATGTCATCTTTATTGTCAAATATGCTTTATGTATGACATGCAGCATAGATGAAATTTCTTCCTCTCAATCCTCAGTGCATACATGCATGTAAACATGCTGTGCATTAAACACACACAGCTAAGAAAGGATAGCAGCTACACTAAATAAAAAATACATGTAATCTGAACAGTACAGACAATATAAACAGCATAAATAACAACATAAACAATGGCGCTTGTGGCTACACTGAGCTTTTAACTCATTCAGTCCCAGTCATTGGGTAGAGTGAGGTAGTGCATTGTATACACGTCATCATCAAATCAGTTTGTTCAGTCTGTCAAGTGGGTTGGCTGCAGGGATTTTGAAGGTCCAGCAGGTGGCAGTGGTCAGCGACACAGTATCAGTACAGTATCAACACAGTGTGTCATTGTGTCGACACGCCTCATGAGGCCTCATGGACCCATCACTAAAAGACCGGACTACAAACGAAAACAATGTATCACAAATACACGCAAGAAAGCCAAATCACAAAACAGAACCAGTACTTACTCTACCATGGGTACCGAGAAATACAAAGCGGAATCACGACGAGGTCTAAAGCCAACTAGTCAATGAACAGCGAAACAGCAATGCAATAGGCAATACTCCGACAACAGGTGTACGGCGGAGGAGTCCTTAAATACTGAATCTATTAATTACAGATTGGCAGCAGGTGTGCCAGAAAGTCTGCTCATGCCACCTGCTGGCCAGACAGCAAACAGAAACGTGACACATGAAGGATGATTCATAACAAGGGAAGTTCTAGTACCCGGAATCCGGAAGCCCTATGCAGTTGCGCAACCTCAAACCAGTCCCATTCGATAATCCAGAATAATTGTCTCCGCGCCGCTATTTACTCTCATTGGATCCAATACGGCGACATGTAAGTTACTCCATCGTCATAGGTTTTCTTGGAATCACGAACGATTTTTGATATCATTCATTTAACATTTACGTCCTGTAGATCGTCGCATCCAAACGAAGAGGAAGGATAATGACGAAGGAATGCATCCAATTCGCTGCTCAGCGTAAATTGCTTGTGGCTCGACGGACAGTCGAGTAAACGAACGTTTCCTGGAATGCTTTACTTGTTATCATCCTAAAAACCTTCCACGAACTGGACCGCTAATTAGAGAGAAGGCAAGTTCCATAGCGCTAACGATGGGCATCGAGGTCTTCAAAGTGTGCCCGTGGCAAGCTTCAAAAATTCGTTGCACGACATCATCGGAGCAATACTGTCTTGTGTGGTGATCGAGGGGAGGTCAAGTTAGAGTGAGTGGAAAGAAAAGCTTCCAGGTCTGTTACTCGTATAATTTCATAGCAAATAGTCCTAATTTTGTGACGTGTCTTGTTATACTGTATTTTGTTCACATACCGCTACTGTATACTGCAGTTTTTGTGTTATTCACAGTTTTTGGACCATATATTTTTGCATTTTATTGCATGTGTTGTTATACATGTACAATATTTTGTTAAAATACTTGCATATTCATCAAGGACATGTACCATAGTCCTTTCCCACAAAGGGACATTCTGTTAGAAGGAACGATTGGATGAAAATAAATGAATACATTTAATGTTAAATTTAAATGTGCACTCTTGAGACCGAGCGGCCCCCGGTGGTCAACTGGTTAGCATGTCTACCTCATGGTTAGCATGTCTACCTCACAGTGCAGAGGTGCAGGGTTTGATTACGGCAATCCTGTCTGGAGTTTTCATGTTCTCCCTGCGTGGGCTTTCTCTGGGTACTCCCCCGCCCCCCCACACACATTCCAAAAACATTCATGGCAGGTTAATGAAACTCTAAATTGTCCCTTGGTGTGAGTGCGAGTGTGAGCGTGGATGGTTGTTAGTGTCTGTGTGCCCTGCGATTGGCTGACCACCAGTTGAGGGTGTCCCCCGCTTACAGCCCAAAGACTGGGTTTGACTTAAGCATGCCCCACGACCCTTGTGAGGACAAGCGGATAAGAAAATGGATGGATGGATGATTTTTTGCCATTCACAGTCTTCGAATACATGGGGATCATCTCTGATAAATGAATTTGGGGTCTTTTCCTGACCTCCCATTTCCAAGTGGCGTTCAAAAATTCCATCCTGGCCTTATTTGAGACATGTCATAATGAAGGTCAATCTTGCTTATTTATTGACACGTGTCACGTTTCGGGCATGTTTAGAATCCCGAAAAACGTAGACGCTAACAAGGCCTCTGTAACAAACGAATACTTTAATATATAATCAAACCGACAACGAATTTAACATAAAACGCTGGTCCAAACAGGGAACAGGGAGAACACGAAACAAAAAGTGCTTGCAACAAAAGGCAAGGGGAGAAAACAAGAACTGAGTCTACAAACGAAAAACTATGTATCAAAATGCACGCGAGAAAAGCCAAACCACAAAATAAAAACAAAAGCAAAATAAATGGTACAGAGAAGCCAAAAGCAAAAACACGACGAGATCGAGAGCAAAAATAGGTCTATGAGTATGGAAGCAGCAAGGCAATAAACAATACTGCAACAACAGGAGAACAGCAGAAGAGTCCTCATTTACAGAGTCCCATAATAATAGATTGGCAGCAGGTGTGCACCCAGAAGTGTGCTCATGCCACCTGCTGGCCAGACCGAAAACAGAACCGTGACAATACGAGGGTGTGGCCTCGTTACACAGCCATTGCCGCTTTCAAGAATATGCAGCTCGACATAACAATGTGTGGGGGTGTGAAAGTAAGTGTCAGAGGTCCTGTGGCTGCCGTTGTCTTCTGTCTCAGGAACATAGTCAAGGTATTGTTCTTGTTTCTTCATCAACAAACATGTTACTCCCAGTATAGAAAAGAGTAAAATATGAGATAATTTACAATTATTCCAACAAAAACCTTCCTTTTTGGGGCGACTATTTTCATATCTCATTGCAGGGAAATAGTGCCTCACCAGTCGATATTGAAGAAGACTTAGCTAATCCAACCTTTTTGAGCAAAGAGAACTTCATTGTTCAGCAAGCAACACACAGCATCAAACAACAATACATGTGGCTCCATGACACATTTTACAAGAAAATGGAAAATGTCCATTTGACTCAGGATAGCATCCAATAAAAGACGATATGTGCTACACAGTCACTTTCAATGCAGTCAAGGAAAATAAATTTACATAATCCACAATCAGCATTGGTGCATGGACTCATGAAGCCTGCTCATATCAGGGGTCAACACGACATTAATAATTGTTCATCTCATCATCACACTTGTGATTCTGAATCTGACACGTCCATTTTGGCGACCCTGAGCGGCTTACTTACACGAGGGAAAAGTTGCTGCGCATTGGGGAGTCTACGCTCGGTCTTTTTTCACCAGCACACGAAAATCCACAAGGTTTTTCTGAGCTAATCGCGAGCGGAGCGGCTGCGCTGTACGGAGCATGGAAACGCCGCCGGAGGAGGGGGAAGCGAGCCGGCGTGCTCGTCAAGCTCCGGCTGCGCGGATTTCGAACCCCGCTCCCATCGATCCATCTTGCTAATCTACGATCTTTGCCAAACAAGATGGATGAACTTCTTCTCCTCACAAAGACCAACAAAACATTTGCACGTTCTGCTGCGCTCTGCTTCACTGAAACCTGGCTCAGTGACCGCCATCCAGATCCCGCGCTACATCTACCCGGCTTCCGCCTTCTCCGAGCCGACCGCGACACGGAACTATGAGGGAAATCGAAAGGTGGTGGGATTTGCTTCTATATCAACGAAGAATGGTGCACTGATGTCATGAAGCTCGACGCACACTGCAGCCCGGACCTGGAGTCGCTGTCTTTAAACTGCAAGCCATTCTACTCGCCATGTGAGTTCACCTCCTTTTTACTAGTCGGTGTTTACATTGCGCCACAAGCTAACGCTAACACAGCGATACAAACGCTAGCCGAACAAGTAAACAAACTCGAACTAAAATACCCACAGTCACCCCTGATCATTTTGGGCGATTTTAATAGAGCACATCTTAACCGTGAACTTCCCAGATATAAGCAGCACATCGACTGTTTCACCAGAGAAGGCAACATTCTAGACCACTGCTATACAACAATCAAAAATGCATACCGATCGGTCGCCCGTGCAGCATTGGGTCTTTCTGACCACAATTTAATCCACTTAATACCTACATACAGACAGAAACTCAAATGTGTTAAACCGGTTGTCAAGACTGTGAAAAAAATGGACGGATGAAGCAAAGCTAGCTCTACAAGAATGCTTAGACTGCACTGTTTGGGGCATCTTTGAAACTTCAACGGGCACACTCGATGAATACACAGACACTGTAACATCATACATCAGTTTCTGTGAGGACATGTGTGTACCAACGAAGTCCTTCCGCTCCTTCAACAATAACAAGCCATGGTTTACTCCCAAAATCAGGCAACTCAGGAAAAAGAAAGAGGCCGCATTTAGAAGTGGAGATCGGGCACTGTACAAACATGCCCGAAACCAATTGACAAAGGAAATTAACATCGCAAAGAGAAGCTATGCAGAGAGGCTGAAAAACCAGTTCTCTGCTAACGACTCTGCATCTGTATGGAATGGCCTGAAAGCAATCACTAACTATAGAATGCCATCCCCCCAAACAGTGAAAAATAAGGGTTTTGCTAATGAACTAAACATGTTTTTTCTGCCGATTTGAAAAGGACACCCCCATTTCCCACACACACCCACCTCTACCAGAAACCACTCTACCTACCCCCCCACCCTCTTTTTCTCCACTACAGATCCACGAACAGGACGTGAGACGGCTCTTCAAGCAGCAAAAGATCAAGAAAGCTCCGTGACCCGACAAAGTGTCCCCCTCCTGCCTGAAAGTCTGCGCTGACCAGCTGGCTCCGGTCTTCACACAAATCTTCAACAGATCCCTGGAGCTGTGTGAGGTCCCATCCTGCTTCAAACAGTCTACCATCATCCCAGTTCCCAAGAAATCGGCAACATCGGAACTGAACGACTATAGGCCTGTCGCCCTGACGTCTGTGGTCATGAAGTCCTTTGAACGCCTTGTGCTGAACCACCTAAAGAACGTCACTGGACCCCTGCTGGACCCCCTGTTTGCCTACCGGGCAAACAGGTCTGTGGAAGACGCAGTCAACATAGGTCTGCACTACATCCTCAAGCACCTCGACAGCACAGGGACCTACGCAAGGATTCTGTTTGTGGATTTCAGCTCTGCGTTCAACACCATCATCCCGGAACTCCTCACCCCCAAACTACTCCACCTCGGTGTGTCCCCTACGATCTGCCAGTGGATCCTCAGCTTCCTGACGGGACGGACACAACAGGTGAGACTGGGAGCAACAACATCATCAATACGCACTACCAGCACTGGAGCCCCACAGGGATGTGTCCTCTCGCCACTGCTCTTCTCTCTCTACACAAACGATTGCACCTCAACAGATCCAGCTGTTGCAGACGACACCACGGTCATCTGTCTTATCAAAGACGGCGACGAGTCTGCGTACCGCCAACAAGTGGAGCAGCTGGAGCTCTGGTGCGGCCGACACAACCTCGGGCTGAACACGCTCAAGACTGTAGAGATGATCGTGGACTTCAGGAAACATTCTTCTCCTCAGTTGCCCCTCACACTATCCAACTGCCCTGTGTCAACCGTCGAGACCTTCAAGTTCCTGGGAATCACAGTCTCCCAGGACATGAAGTGGGAAGTCAACACCATCTCCATCCTGAAAAGGGCCCGGCAGTGGATGTACTTCCTGAGGCTGCTGAGGAAGCATGGCCTGCCACAGGAGGTGCTACGACAGTTCTACACGGCAGTCATCGAATCAATCCTGTGTTCTTCCATCACGGTTTGGTTTGGGGCCGCCACAAAAAAGGACAAAATCTGACTTCAACGGACAGTTAGGACAGCAGAAAAAAATCATTGGCACCGCCCTACCCACTCTTGAGGACTTGCACACTGCAAGAATCAAGACAAGGGCACGGAAAATCCTCCTGGATCCCCCGCACCCTGCCCACCACCTTTTTCAGCCACTCCCCTCAGGCAGACGCTACAGATCCATGCGCACCAAATCCAGTAGACACTTAAACAGCTTCTTCCCTCTAGCCATTAACTCCTTAAACAGTCACTGACATAGTCACTCTTCTTGCACCACAAAATGGTACTACAAAACTACTGGTTACTCTAAAATGGTTCAATGATTTTGTTGATTACGATGATACTAGTGCAGCGTGCTATACCGGAGACAAATTCCTTGTGTGTTCTACATACTTGGCCAATAAAGATGATTCTGATTCTG
Organism: Hippocampus zosterae; assembly: GCF_025434085.1. Lineage (NCBI taxonomy): Eukaryota > Metazoa > Chordata > Actinopteri > Syngnathiformes > Syngnathidae > Hippocampus > Hippocampus zosterae. The sequence goes on along the minus strand of NC_067471.1, from coordinate 1,684,636 downwards.
ATGAGAATCAGTGGCCACAAACTGAGCAGGAAAAATATTTTTCAATGGTGTGGGTTCTTGTGGGTATCTTTAAGCTTCCCTTCGGAGAGAATCTTTGGCTACAAACTAAGCAGGCAAAAGGTTTCTCACCAGTGTGGGTTCTGGTGTGTTTTTATGCGTATCTTCTTGGAGAATCTTTGGCCATGAACTTAGTTGGAAAAGGGTTACTTTCCAGTGTGGGTCCTTCAGTGACTTTTGAAGTGATGCTTTTGTGACAATCTTTGGCCAGAATCTGAACATGCAAAGGGTTTCTTACCTGTGTGTTTTCTCATGTGTATTTGTAAGCTTCCATTCCGAGAGAATCTTTGGCCACAATATGAACAGCCAAAAGGTTTCTCACCACTGTGGGTTCTTGAGTGTAATTTTAGGTGATGCTCCAGAGAGAATTTTCGGCCACAAAAAGAACAGGGAAAAGGTTTCTCGTTGGTGTGGGATCTTGTGTGACGTTTTAAGCTGACCTTGCAAGAGAATTTTTGGCCACAGTCTGAACAGGCGAAAGGTTTCTCTCCAGTGTGGGTTCTTGCATGTCTTTTTAAGGATCCCTTATGAGAGAATTTCCGGCCACAGTCTGAACAGGTGAACGGTTTCTCACCAGTGTGTATTCTCATGTGTGGTTGTCATATGCTTATTCATGTGCTAGGGTCTTTTTTTATCCTGGACTTAAATTATCCTCGGAAGAGGATAGTTCGAGCGTGGTTTTTTTCCCCCTTGTCCCTACCCAGCGATTTTCCTTTCTGAATTCTGATTGTAAATTCCGCATTGCGGGACAAATAAAGGATATCTTAATCTTAAAGCACGTAAACGTTTTGCCACACCAAGAACATTTGCAGGATTTGTTGTCAGTGTGACATGTCAGATCACCATCAGACTCTTCATCCTCCTCTTCCTCATCATCCTCAATGTTCAATGATGTGTTATCACCATCTTTCGTGCAAGGGTGAGCTAGCTCCTCCTCTATTTTAATGTAAAAGGCCTGCTGGTTGTCTTCTTCTTTAAAGTAGTGGACCTTTTTGTTCTCCTCTTCCTCATTAATGTGAGAGGGCTCTGCATCCAGCCGCTCTGGACAAGCATCTTCACTGATAGCTGAAAGACATGAGAAGACAGACACCCATAGAATTATGCTTTATATTTACAATGAAGGTTATCAGGAGAGCCAGATGAGTTCAGATTATTATTCACGCTGTGAAATGAATAGAATAACTTGGTGGTGGATTTTTCTTTCTGTCTTTTTATCACTGGTGGTGGTTTATTGAATTGTTTGTTTTTTATCGATGGTTGTTGGTGGAGACTTGGAAAGAGTCCGACATGGCAGATTTTTGAGTGGTGGATAAATCCAAAGCGCAAGTTCGACCTTGGATTGCCAGCTTCTCAGCACTGTGGAGTGTGAAGGGTTCAAGGAACTGATTCAGGTCCTTCAACCCATATATGTTTGGCCAACAAGAAAAGCTGGTGTGGAACTTACATAAAGTCGTAGTTGATATGGGCAATTTCGTTCATCTGAAATTGAAATGTATTGTTTTGCTTTTGGTTTAATTTTCTGACCATCAAACAAAAGGTTGGGTTTTGAGTTTATTTCTAAAATGACCTGTAACAGCACTTGGATGGCAAACTGCAGATACAATGGCTGAAGTCTGGCGGTATTTAGCAGAAGGAAATATCGACCAGTTTTTTTTATGTTTACAAACATTGGCGGATGCGCGCTACGAGGCAAAAGCACTTGTCGGTCAACAGAGTCCGCTCACGCACCGCTGCCTCCATCCATCCATTTACCACCGCTTATCTGGGGTCGGGTCGCTGGGGCAGCAGCTTTAGGAGGGAAGCCCAGACTTCCCTCTGCCCAGCCACTTCTTCAAGCCATTCCTGGCGGATCCCGAGGCGTTCCCATGCCAGCTCGGTGACATAATCTCTCCAGTGTGTCCTGGGTCATCTTCTGGGTCTTCCTGCCATGCCCGGAACACCTCACCAGGGAGGCGTCCAGGAGGCATCCTAATTAGATGCCCGAGCCACCTCATCTGGCTCCTCTCGATGTGGAGGAGAAGCGGCTCTACTCTGAGCTTCTCACCTTATCTCTAAGGGAGGGCGCGGACACCCTGCGGAGAAAACTCATTTCGGCCGGTTGTATCCAGGATCTCGTTCTTTCGGTCACAACCCATAGCTCGGGACCATAGATTGTCACATAGCAAGGTGTTGGTGGACCCCAAAAAGCAGACAGGAGGGAAGAGCAGGGTGTATTTGAAGAATTGTATTTAAAACAAAGAAAACTAAACCCAAAACACACAAAGTATCAAACAAAAACCATGACTAAAGCTAAAACATAACAATGAACTAAACATGACAGAAACCAAGAGCAAACAGCAACACACATGACAGTAGCAATAGCAACAATGACCCGACACTGAGTGTTCGGGCTGGGATTCCTTTTAAAGGCCTGATTACCTATGACCAACAGGTGTGCAGCTGCAGGGGGAGCCCTACAGTGCCACCTGTTGGTCCATAAACCGAATCATGACATAGATGAGGGTTGGGACGTAGATCGACCAGTAAATTGAGAGCTTCACCCTTTGGCTCAGCTCCTTCTTTACCACGACAGACCGATACAACGTCTGCATCACAGCAGATGCTGCGCCGATCCGCCTGTCGATATCTCGCTCCCTCCTGCCCTCACTCGTGAACAAGACCCCAAGATACTTAAACTCCTCCACTTGGGGAAAGATCTCCTCCCCGACCCGGAGAGGGCACTCCACCCTTTTCCGACTGAGGACCAAGATTTGGAGGTGCTGATCCTCGTCTCAACCGCTTCACATTCGGCTGCGAAACACACCAGTGAGAGTTGGAGAGCCCTGCTTGAAAGAGCCAACAGTACCACATCATTTGCAAAAAGCAGAGATGCAATACTGAGGCCCCCAAAGCGCCCCCCCCCCCAACTCTTCGGCTGCGCCTCAAAATTCTGTCCATAAATGTGATGAACAGAATCGGCGACAAAGGGCAGCCTTGGCGGAGTCCAACCCTCACTGGAAACGATTCCGAATCATTGCGAACCAAACTCTGACATAGGCAGTATAGGGACCGAACAGCCTGTATCAGGGGGCTCGGTACCCCATACTCCCGAAGCACCCCCCACAGAACGCCCCCGAGAGGCACGGCCAAATGCCTTCTCCAAGTCCACAAAACACATGTAGACTGGTTGGGCAAGTTGCAACGTACCCTCGAGAACCCTGCCAAGGTTGTAGAGCTGGTCCACAGTTCCATGGCCAGGACGAAAACCACACTGCTCCTCCTCAATCTGAGGCTCGACTTCCCGACGCTTCTCCAACACCCCTGAATAGACCTTACCAGGAGCTGAGGAGTGTGATCCCTCTGTAGTTGGAACACACCCTCCGGTCCCCCTTTTTAAAAAGAGGGACCACCACACCGGTCTGCCATTCCAGAGGCACTCTCCCTGATGACCATGCGATGCTGCAGAGGCTTGTCAACCAGGACAGCCCCACAGCATCCAGAGCCTTGAGGAGCTCCGGGCGGATCTCATCCACCCCTGGGGCCTTGCCATGAGGAGCTTTTTAACCACATCGGTGACTTCAACCACAGAGATAGGAGAGCCCACCTCAGAGTCCCCAGGCTCTGCTTCCTCCGAGGAAGGCGTGTTGGTGGAGTTGAGGAGGTCTTCGAAGTACTCTGCCCACCGGTTCACAACGTCCCGAGTCGAAGTCAGCAGCGCCCCATCCCCACTGTACACAGTGTTAGTGGTGCACTGCTTCCCCCTCGTGAGACGTCGGATGGTGGACCAGAATTTACTCGAAGCCGTCCGAAAGTCGGCTTCAATGGCCTCCCCGAACTCTTCCCACACCCGGGTTTTTGCCTCGCCGACCACCGAAGCTGTGTTCCGCTTAGCCAGTCGATACCTGTCAGCTGCCTCTGGGGTCCCACGGCCATAAAGGCCCAATATGACTCCTTCTTCAGCTTGACCGCATCCCTTACTGCTGGTGTCCACCAGCGTGTACAGGGGTTGCCGCCACGGCAGGCACCAAACACCTTACGGCCACAACTCAGATTAGCCGCCTCAACAATAGAGGCACGGAACATGGTCCATTCAGACTCAATGTCCCCCGCCTCCACCGGGACATGGGAAAAGCTCTGTCGAAGGTGGGAGTTGAAACTCTTTCTGACAGGGGGATTCCGCCAGACGCTCCCAACAAACCCTCACAATACGTTTGGGTCTGCCAAGATGAACCGGCATCTTCCACCACCATCGGAGCCTACTCACCACCAGGTGGTGATCAGTTGACAGCTCCGCCCCTCTCTTCACCCAAGTGTCCAAAATATGCGGCCGGAAATCCGATGATACAACCACAAAGTCAATCATCGAACTGCGGCCTAGGGTGTCCTGGTGCCAAGTGCACACCCTTATGTTTGAACAACGTGTTCGTTATGGACAATCCGTGACGAGCACAGAAGTCCAACAACAAAACACCACTCAAGTTCTGATCGTGGGGGGCCGTTCCTCCCAATCACGCACTTCCAGGTCTCCCACGTGAGCATTGAAGTCCCCCATTAGAACAAGGGAGTCCCCAGCAGGAGTACTCTCCAGCACACCCTCCAAGGACTCCAAAAAGGGTGGGTACGCTGAGCTGCTGTTTGGTGCATATGCACAAACAATGGTCAGAACCCGTCCCCCCACCCGAAGGCGGAGGGAGACAACCCTCTCGTCTACCAGTGTGAACCCCAATGTACAGGCACTGAGCCGGGGGGCAATGAGTATGCCCACACCTGCTCTGCGCCCCTCACCGTGAGCAACTCCAGAGTGGGCGTGAGTCCAACCCCTCTCGAGAGAACTGGTACCAGAACCAACCAAAGTCTATGTGTAGAGGCAAGTCCGACTATATCCAGTCGGAACTTCTCCTTCCCTGCAAGAGAGGTGACATTCCACGTCCCTAGAGCGAGCTTCTGCAGCCGAGCATCAGACCGCCAGGGTCCCCGCCTTTGGCTGCTGCCCAGCTCACATTGCACCCGACCCCTTTGGCCCCTCCCATGGTTCGTGAGCCCATGAGCGTTTTCACACACGAGACTCTCAAAGCCGACAAGAGTCTCGATTCTTATAATTTCGTGGTATGCGGTCAAGTTTTGTCGGTTCTTTTTCATCAAGCTGCTGAAAACTGTAACTTTTGATTACTGAAAGCTGATGTCTTGCCTCGTCAAAGACAGGGACAAAAGTCTCAGTGTTATCATGCATGGGTGTGTGTGAATCAGAAGACTGGCTCCATACTGCCCGCTAACTGCACATGCATGGCAGGGTAAGTAGGTGTCTTCAAATTTAAATTATGGGCAATCTAATTCTATTATCCATCCATCCATCCATTTTCCAAACCGCTTGATCCTCACTAGGGTCGCGGCGGGGGGTTGGAGCCTATCCCAGCCATCTTCGGGCTGTAGGAGGGGGACACCCTGAATCAGTTGCCAGCCAATCGCAGGGCACACAGAGACGAACAACCATCCACACCCACACTCACAGCTAGGGACAATTTAGAGCGTCCAATCAGCCTGCCATGCATGTTTTTGGAATGTGGGAGGAAGTCGGAGCACCCGGAGAAAACCCACGCAAGCCCGGGGAGAACATGCAAACTCCACACAGGGAGGCCGGAGCTGGAATCGAACCCGGTACCTCTGCACCGTGAAGCCGACGTGCTAACCACTGGACTACCGTGGGGTGATATCGGATGGTGTGCCAAAACGCGCGACCCAGGACGACAGAAAAGCATGAGCTATATCTACCAAGGTCGTGCTTCCGGCCACCAAGTGGTCTGATCTACCATCGTGAGTAGATGTGTGAAACCCTGCGACAGAGGGAGCGAGCCTACCTGGTCCACGTGGACGTGGTCAAATCGCCTGGCCGGAATTGAAAAAGGTTCAAGGTTCGCCCTGGTGTGCTGGTTGACTTACGCGTGCTCACACGCCATGCATGCAGCCGTCCAGCTCCTGACGTCCTTGCGTAGTCCAGGCCAGACAAACTTGGCCCCAACCAGCTTGACTGACGCACGAACGCCAGGGTGTGAGAGGGAATGGATTGAATCAAAGATTCTGCGACGCCAATCCAACGGAACCACAGGGCGAGTACGACCCGTAGACACATCGCAGAGGAGAGCGGGACTGCCTCCACGCATTATTACCTCCTCAAGTTTAAGAGCCATACTGGCTGCCTTGAGGTTGCGGATGTCAGGATCCTCGGATTGGTCGGCGGCCATTTTTGAAAAATCAACCCCGAGCTGGACCGGACATACAATTGCGCATGACAAACAATCTGTCACAGGGTTACGGTACACTTACCGCCCACATGCTGAATGTCAGTTGTGAACTCAGAAATGGCCGCTAAGTGCCGTTGCTGCCGTGCCGACCATGGTTCCATAACCTTTGACATTGCAAATGCAAGTGGCCTGTGATCGACAAAAGCGGTGAAAGGGCGTCCTTCAAGAAGGAAACGAAAATGGCGCGTCGCAAGATAGGGTACCAGCAACTCTCTTTCAAAAACGCTACTTGCGTTCGTTATCCCGCAGCTTACAACTGCCATATGATCTCCACCAGCTGTTCAACCACCGCCCCAACAGCAATATCAGATGCAGCTGTAGTTCAAGCCACTTGCGCGGTTGCAATCGGGTGGACCAGGAGGGCTGCAGTTGCGAGAGCGTCCTTAGCTTGTTGAAACGCCTGTGCCCATTGTGGAGACTGTGTTGTCTGAAGATGTCACAACAAACATTCTTTTGACCAGATTGAGCTTTGTGCATGCACTGAGTCCCAGGATTGGTTGTACACTCATATCCACAATCAGTAGCTGTGCTCTAATCTGCCGATCTTTGTGTTTGAAGGTTGCAATGCATCCACCTCGAACAGGAACACGTTCGCCAGTGTATCCACTCACTCTGGTTTTTACAGGACGAATTTTGCTCTTTGTCTTCAGTGTTTTGTCGTCTTCCATAGACATCAGGTTTGTGTGTGCACCCATATCCAACTTGAACGGTACAATTGTCTCATTCACTGTTATTGGCACGATCCATTCTTCTTTTTCTGCTGTACAAGCTTGTACCACATCCACAATAAACTCCTCACTATCGTCATCTTCTTTAACTGTGTGAACTTTCTGTTTTGATGTGGAATTGCAACATTTAGAATAATGGTTATTCTTTCCACAGTTGTTACAGGATTTTCCAAATGCTGGACAAAATTTTGGCTTGTGGCTGCCTCCACATCTACCACATGTAAATTCTTAAGAATTTTCTTTTTGTCTTTGTCTTTGCATGCAGTGTTGTTTCTCTTCTTCGTAGCTCTTTATAGCTTGTGCTTTAGTGGTCTCTGCTGCTCTGCACAAACTGACACACTTATCCAATGTAAGTTCAGTTTCTCTAAGCAGTCTTTCTCTCAGTGCATTATCCACTGTTCCACAAACAATCCTGTCTCGCACTAACGAGTCTCTCAGAGTGTCAAATTCACATGTTTTGCTCAGCGTGTTGTTAAGGACTTATTCCGCTAGAAGTAGTAGTAGAACATTGTTGAATTTCATCTTGGTATGAGACCTATTGACACTAGTCTCTCTCTTGAGAATCTGCTGAAGTAGTTAAAACAAAGGATGTACTTTGAAGTTTAGAGCCCATCTCCCTTTGGGTAATTAACAGCCCCCCGAGGGTTTTTATTGCCTCCACTTCCTCATAAAAGTCCCTGAAGGCTCTCAAGTGCCCTCAAAGAGGAACCCTAATCTCAAGATCTGTGACCAGCAGCAGTGGTCTATACTTTGTCATCATATCAAGATCGAACTTTGCTTGATCTTCCTTATTTCTGCTTTTTACTTGGTTATGGTGTTGTTCCTTCCTGTTGGTTGTGTTTGTTCAGACACTGAAAGAAACAATGTACAAATGCGGTTGAAGGTATATACTGCTCAATGTTATTACAATCAACTTTAGTGCCCTCGGCCCCCACCACTTCTGGGGCCCCCCTCCGCGGGACATGTTTTAGAGGAGCTGTTATCTCCGGTATCTTTGTTCCTGCCATCGCACCAAATGGGGGGTAGTGGTGGTCTGGTCTCACCTCACCGCTCCTGGCTTCCTCCGGCCACACCGGGTCAGATGACATGTTACTTTCTTTGTTTCGGGATTTGCATGGGAGGCGTACCTCCCCGCCTCTCATTATCATATTGTCTCTATATAATCTCATGAATGTGTTTCTTCGGGGCTTCCTGATGAAATCTGAGACTCACAGGAGCCCGAATCGATTCGTGTTGCGTTGCGATAAACTGAAGAAAAGACTACGTGGTGTTGGGTCTTCTTCCACCTTATAGAGAGATAAAAGAATCTGTAACCAAGGAAGGGCCAAGAGCAAATTGACAGCTCCCATTCCTCAACATTGTGTAGCCAAGTATTGATCAAAAGATACTCCTTGCTGCTGGTCATGCATGAAAAAATTGTACCTTTCAAAGGTCACATTTTGTTTGGGCACAAAGTACTCTTCAAACTTCGCCATCAGTTCTGCCAAAGTCAAATTAGCTTCATCCAAACGAAAACTGTTGTAGATGTCCAAAGCATCTTCTCCAATGACATGCAAAATGGAAGCCTTCAGTTTTTCATCATCACCTCCTGCTCCACTCGCTGCTAAATATATAGTAAATCTTTGCTTAACCCTCATATTATGTTGAAAAAAAATCACATTGATTATGTTGTGGGTCATTTTGACCCGCACTGTAAAAATCCACACAAAATAGTCAAAAAACAGGTTACACCAGTAACAACTTTGTTTAAGATGATGTAAACATTCAGATAAGAGACAGACAACAGATTTTTAATCCCAAAAGTATATTTAAGAACTGTTTAGTTAAAGTTTTTCCATGTCACGCTTCTTTTTTTCATTTAACTTTTCTGAGATTTTCAGTGTTTTATCTACAAAGTATTGCACTGGCAGTTGTATGTGTACTGTCAGATTGTCAAATTCCCTTTTGGTGGAGTTGTAATCCAGGATCATTTGTGGCTTCATGTCTTCTCTTGTGTTCAGAGATGCATCAGTGTGCATTGTGTCCATTACAAGAACATTTTTGTTTTTCTTTGGGCAATATGATACAACTGCTGCTTTCTCAATGAAAACAAATACTGAGGAATGCAGAGGTCTTCCCTGCATCTTCAGAATTTCACCGGGAATTTCTGTCTTATTTCTTCTGACTGTTGCCAACATAGTCAGCTTTCTCTCCTGAACTTCATCTCCAAGGCCGTAATATTGTAAACAAGTTATGACTGCAGTCCTTCACTCATCTTCAGAACCACACGCATCATCTGAATCTTCTCAGATGCTCCTCCAGGTAGCTTTCCAGTATGCACTTGCATATTCCATGCAAAACTAGATATTGCATCACAGGCTGCCCACATTTTGATGCCATGCGTGCCAGAAAGATCCTGTGTCTCTGAAATATCTTCCTCTGCATCACTATCCCAGTTCAAACTCTGTGATAAAGCTTATTCAGCTGTAAATTTTCTGGAGAATCATTTTTGTATGTTGGTCAAAGAAATGACATGAGAAGAGTGAGGAGTCAAATTAGAGAAAGTTCCTGCTCTACACATGCCTGGCTGGGTATCTGGAAGTCACTGAGCAGTCAAAACAAAGTACTGTTCATCAATTAGACATGTTTCTTTTGGATCTGAAAAGCTACTTGCCCATATTAAAGTGTCTGGGTCAAAATGACCCCAACATCATATTTGTATGGAAACTGTGCACAGACATCCCACTACACATCAGAGTGTCCAGATTTTACACACCAGTTCATGACCATAGATGAGGAAAAGTCACTAAATTTCATGAAGAAAAAGAAAGGATATCCACTGCTTTGAGCACCACAAAAACTGAAACGGGTCAAATTGACCCTTAACATAAGGGTCCGCTTCCAGTTATCAGCAAGATTACCAGTGAGTTGCATGGAAGTCGGCAGATTTCTCTTCTCCATGACAGCAAAACGGGGTACAAGTCAGCTTTCTGTTGTTGGTTGTCCTACACGTCGGTCACAAAATTCTCTGAAACTTGTATAATCTGTACCGCGTCCTTCGTTTCACTTCGCAGTTTTGAGCCAACGCATGCAGGAGCTAACACCGCTAGCATGTAGCTTCGCCAATCACGCGGTCACTCACGCTCCCAGGGACTCCAAATCCTCTCTCGCTCGTGCTTCCGTAGCTCTTTCGTGACAAACCTTTCCACTCAGATGCTGCTCACGGCCACTTCTGACACCATGTGTCGTCTCTCGTAGAATATTAAAGGAGACGAGGCGTGTTGGATAGAACTCGAGGACTCTTTACTTCAAGCTTGCACTCTTCACGACTAACCACAGTGGCATGCTGGGTAATGAAGCTCTTATGTTATTTTACTCATAACAACACACTACCCTCATGCCAAATCATGACAAAACGAAAAATAAAAGTGAGAGTAAATCACAGTAATGAGGAACTACTTGAAATAGTATACGACATTCTTTCTTTTAAGAGTCAGCGCAGACCCAACAACAAAGGAGGTAGTAAATAACAGTAAGGGATAAATTCCTCTACAGATTCTACAGAGAAATATACTTTTGAAGCATGGTCCAAACATTTTTGAAAAATGTTTTATGGATTCCTGTATTCAAAATACAGGTCCATGAAATGTTTTTGTCTTCTACCATTGATAGACAAGGACTGACATGGCACGATATAAATATTGTGGTCGTGATATGAAAACAGTGAATATGAAAGGGAGACATCAACAAACACATTTTAATAATCCCACCCCCCCCACAAATTAGGTTCCGCCAATAGATGTCGCTATTGGCCGATGAACCTCCCGAAAATCTCGGCATAGTCATTACATATAAAACAACTTTGTCTCGGAACATTCAAATTAATTTTCATAGCGGAATAAATTAGCAGGTCACAACTTTTCCACAACAGGGGTTTTGGTTGTTTTTGACGAGCTTGTATAACGCAATCGTCACTCGCATTTCTTTAGGTTTCGCAGGGGGGGTTTTCGGCTTGGCCGATAATGAGGCCAAGAGTCTTACGATATGTATTTGGAAATAAATTGAACTATTGACTGAATTTCTGATTATCCCATGACTGAAGTGCAGGTAAACGCATCATCTAAACATGGCTGTGGTTAATGTGGTCCTCTCAAAATGGCTTGAACGTAACAAACAAACAGTTATTTCAAACATTGACTAACCTGGAAGTGACCTGTGAGCGTCACTCGCTGTTTTTTTTTCTTTTGTCTTTTCCGTTGTCAGCGACGTGAATTCAAACCGGGAGCTAGTGAGGGAAAGAAATATGGAAAATACTTTATCAAGTCCTTCCTCCATTTTTGTCCTACATGTAATATGATTTTTATCCCGAAGATCAGCTCTCCCGATAACGGGCTAATGTACAGGGGAACTCAGCCGTAAAACAGAGGTCCTGGATGTGAAAAAAAGGAAAAGCGGCGACGACAGGTCTCGACGCTCTCTCACCATTTTCCACTGTCCAAGTCCTCGTCCTATCTTCCTTACCTTTTTCCCTTTATTTCGCGAGCCAACCGCTGAGAGAGATTCGCCTAGGTAACTGCCTAACTGCCTCCGTCTCATACAAAACTGATTTTGCGCAGTCCAACCGATCTTCCTTCGTTCCGTCTTTTCGTCCCTGACGAGTAACCGTCAACCTTTTTTTCAGAGTCGGAGAACAAACGGAGCGAATACTGCGCTTTTACGGCAGCTCACTCTCAATATTTTTATGCTGTTGCTATTGGTATCACACCTAGGTAAAGTTTAATCACCGTTGTCAAAGTCATTCTGGTTTGTTTTTTTAAGTCATTTTTTATAGGTTTGGGCATAACCTAAAGCCGGAGTAAAATAAATTATCAAATCGTTTGATGGAAGTTTATACGGAAGTCCATAGATATCGATCTTCAGAGCCTCCTGCCGTTCACACTTATTTTTTATTCATAGGAGGGTGTGAACAATAATAATAATAATAATAATACATCACATTTGTAAGCGCCTTTCACAACACTCAAGGACACTGTACAGCCAAGACCAATAGTAAAACACAGATAAAATAATAAAAAAAGAAAGAAAGATTTAAGGCGGGTAGGCAAGTCTGAATAGGTGGGTTTTGAGCTGGGTTTTGAATAAGGAAAGAGAGTCAATATTACGAATGTTGGGAGGAAGTGAGTTCCAGAGTTTGGGGGCAGAGCGACTGAAGGCTCTGCACCCCATTGTACTGAGACGGGCAGAGGGTAGAAAAAGGTGGAGGGAGGATGAGGACCTGAGTGAGCGAGAGGGAATGGAGATTTGAAGAAGATCTGACAGATAGGGGGGCGCAAGGTTATGGATGGCTTTGAATGTATAGAGAAGTATTTTGAAGTTGATTCTAAGTTTGACAGGAAGCCAGTGGAGCTGTCGGAGGATGGGGGTGATATGATGGAAGGAGGGGGTTCTTGTGATGATCCGGGCTGCTGAATTCTGAACAAGTTGAAGTTTATGGAGGAATTTTTTATGTACACCGAAGAGGAGTGAGTTGCAGTAGTCAATACGGGAAGTGACGAGACTGTGAACAAGGATAGCGGTGGTGTGCGGAGTGAGTGAGGGACGGAGGCGGTTTATATTGCGAAGGTGGAAATGAGCGGTCCGGGTAATGTTATTGATGTGGGAGTGAAAGGATAGTGAACTGTCAAGGATGACACCCAGACTCTTCACCTGGGGGGGAAGGAGATATTGTGGCATTATCAATTGTGAGGGAGAAACTGTCGGCTTTGTTTAGAGTGGATTGGTACCGACGAGTAGGAGTTCAGTTTTATTGCTGATTAGCTTGAGGAAATTGTGGGTGAACCAAGATTTGATTTCTGAGAGACCGTGAGAGAGGGACGAGGGTGGGAGAGAAGCGTCGGGTTTGCTGGAGAGATAGAGCTGGGTGTCATCCGCAAAGCAGTGAAAGGGTAAGCCAAATTTGCGGAAAATGTTTCCGAGTGGAAGGAGGTAGACAATGAAGAGGAGCGGACCGAGGACAGAACCCAGGGGAACACCAGAAGAAACGGGGAGGGATTGTGAAGTAATGAACTGAGAGCGGCCAGTGAGATATGAGTGGAAGCAATGTAGAGGGGTGTTGGTGATGCCTATGGTAGAGAGTCTATTGAGGAGGATAGGGTGAGAGATTGTGTCGAAGGCTGCATTCAGGTCAAGGAGGATGAGGATGGAGATAAGGCCAGAGTCTGCTGCCATGAGAAGATCGTTTGTGATTTTTATGAGGGCTGTTTCAGTACTGTGACGGGGACGGAAGCCGGACTGGAATTGTTCATAAAGACTATTGTCGGTGAGGTGGGAGTGGAGCTGAGAGGCGACAGTTTTCTCCATAATTTTCGAGATGAAGGGAAGATGGGAAATGGGGCGTAGGTTATTGAAGTCATTGGGATCTGAACTAGGTTTTTTCAGGATTGGGGTGACAGCTGCAGTTTTGAAGAGCACAGGAACAATTCCAGTCGACAGAGAGGAATGGATAATGGGTGAGATGAAGGGAAGCAGAGAGGGTAGGCAGGATTTGACCAGAAGTGTGGGGAGGGGATCGAGCTGACAGGAGGAAGTCTTGGATTTAATGATGAGGTCTGAAATTAATGAGAGATGGGGGAGTTCAAAAGAAGAGAACAGTTTGCAAGGGGTGAGAAGGTCAGAGTAGGGGAAAGGTACAAAGGAGCCCAGATGCTGGTGGATTCTGTTGATTTTTTTCTTTGAAAAAGAGAAGTGCGTTGCAGGTGTCACGAGAGTAAAAGTGAGGTGGTAGGGAGTCAGGAGGTTGAGTGATTCTGTTCCAAAGGTAAAAGAGAGTCTTAGTATTTCCAGCATTGGAGCAGATGAGTCCGGAGTAGTAATGTGATTTTGCTTGAGAGATGGAATCCTTGTAGAGGGATAGTTGAGCTGCATAGATGTCCTTGTGAGCAGTGAGGCCGGTTTTCCTATAAAGTCTCTCAAGCTGCCGGGTTTTCAAGGAACGTAGATGAGAGGTGAACCAAGGGGCAGACCGAGTAAAAAGGACAGAGCGGGACTTGACAGGGGCGAGCGTATTGAGGATGCTGGTGAGACCAGAGTTATATCGGAAAACCAAATCATCAGGAGTGGAGTCAATGTCCGGAGTCAGGGTGGTCAGCCATGCAGTGAGAGAGTCAATGTTAATGTCTTTAAGATTACGGTAAACAAATGTCCGGGGTGATTTGGCAGTTGAGAGCTGGAGTGTAATGTTGAATGAGATAAGGATGTGGTCCGTTATTGGAAGTTCGTCAGCAGTACAGTTGGAGGGGGAAATACCAAAGCAGCAGATCAGATCCAGGGTGTGACCTTTGATGTGTTTGGGAAAATCTACAAATTGATCAAAAAAATATTGAAATTATTTTAACCTGAAGAAATCTTGCGTTTTTTTGTGCGGGAGGTTAAGCAGGGGACCGCGTCCGCGGCCTCACCCGGAGGCGCTCCAGGCCGCAGGGACGCAGAAGCAAACCCCCGCCTACTCATTGGCCAGCGGTTTATAATGTGGTGTGGCGCATATAATTACTAAATTGATTTTTCTTCATACATCTGAGCATGCGGCTCTTAATCAGGTGCGGTCTGTAGCCCGGAATTTACGGTAATCAATGTTTGATAAAATTTAAAATTTTAAAAAGGGCGACATTGGATAATTTCTCACGGTACACCTGATGATCTCTCACGGCACACAAGTGTGCCGCGGCACAGTGGTTGAAAATCACTGTATTAGGGCAGGGGTCTCCAACCTTTTTTGCCCCACGGACCGGTTTAAATCAGACAATATTTTCAGGGACCGGGATTTAAGGTGTGGCGGATTAATACCACAAAATAATATGGTATGAGCTGCATGAAAACTGTGGTGTTTTTGAAAAATCATGATAAATACAAGGAGCGTCTAATCTGGTCGCAACACTCTTATCGCTATGGTAAAGTTTAATGCCTTCAAAATACGATACAACGCAAATTCAAAGTGCATGAAAATGATGACTCACCACAGCCCCGAGCTTGATTTTCTGCAATCAGACAGTCCCATCTCGGGGTAATAGGAGACAATGACACCTCAAGTGTGTGTTTTATGTCCAGTCTACTTCGTAATTTTGTTTTAGTCGCCATTGCTGCAGAAACCGCCCACTTCACACAGGTAGGATGTCGGAAATAGCAACAGTGCTATTGTGGCGATCTCAGAGTATTCAGCCATAAACTGAATCCAGTTGTCTCGAACGTACTTTAAAGGCCGCCGTCATTAGCGATCTCCAATCAGCTTTTTTACTCATTTTGCGGGCTTCAGCGTTTTGTTTTTGAGCGTCATCGGTCACATGACCGAGAAGTGTGGCTTGACGTAAGTCAAGCGTGACACAGACGGATGTTACGGAAATCCGGTAATTTTTCAAAATAAAACATCTTTTGTATTCCGAAATAAATAAAACAGAAATAAGGCAAGTTCTTTCTGTGCGGCCTGGAACCAAATGCCCTGCGGACCGGTACCCGTCCGCGGACCGGCGGTTGGGGACCTCTGAATTAGGGGACCAAATGGGTGGGGCATATGCAAAGTATGTGTGTGGAGCAGTGAGTGCAATAGCACTGAAAAAGCATGTGGGGGGCTGCTGAGCACCGTTCCCACACAATCAGCAAAATTGGTGACTTATGGGCCTTTGCTAAAAACTACACAGGCACGTTGAGAGCAGCGTCTCAGATGTTATTTATGTTTTTTTTCATGGGGACCTGCTTTTTTGTCCCCATACCGCAACTGGTCCCCAGGATGTGACTGTGTTGACTCAACTCAAGTGTATTTATCGAGCACTTTCAAACAGCCATTGCTGACAGGCACACCATTCTCTACTTACTCCAGGGATCTAGGGTGTACCCGGCAGCAAATGTCCCCGAGGGGCAAGCAGGCTCCCCACTGCCTGCTCTTCTCGTCGAGAAAATTTTGCCGATTGCATCGAGAGACCGGCCAACCAAATCCATGCTTTGTTTTTAGGATGAAAGTACGGCAGGAGGCTAGGAAAGCCAGACAAAGACAGCACATACAGTAGACTGAGTGACGAGCAAGGGGAGGGTGAGGGGAGGACAGGAGCAGAGCAAAAAAGTGTCCGCCTTCGTCGAGAGCCAATAAGAACACCCCCCCACCAAAAAACAAAACAAAACGATGGACACATTTAACAGACACAAATGTCAGATCGTTTTTAAAGTGGTGGGAAAACCCTCCAGGTGCATGAGAGAGAGAGAGAGAGAGAGAGAGACAGACAGACAGACAGACAGACAGACAGAGAGAAAGAGAGAGAGACAGAGAGAGAGAGAGAGAAAAGCACATTTTCCCCACCACTTTAAAAACAATCTGACATTTGTGTTCAATGTGTCCACATAGTTACATCCATCAATGTCACAAACCAGATGGTCATTCGTCTCGGTGAGCCCTGCAACCGGTTCAGTCAGGGTATCCCCCGCCGACTGCCCAAAGACAGCTGGGATAGGCTCCAGCACCCTCCGCGACCCGAGTGAGGATAAAGCCATTCGGAAGATGAATGAATGAATGAAAGGTTCGATTCTCAGATTTAATTTGAATTTAATCAGTAAACCTGTTAATTTTTTTAAATATT
Source organism: Hippocampus zosterae (assembly GCF_025434085.1). NCBI lineage: Eukaryota > Metazoa > Chordata > Actinopteri > Syngnathiformes > Syngnathidae > Hippocampus > Hippocampus zosterae. Next base: position 1,667,974 of record NC_067471.1, on the reverse strand, counting down.
TAAATATAAAGAATAAAACAGGTAAATATTCAAATCTAGAAATGGTATACAAAATCACATTAACTCACCAGGGATGTTAGTTACAACAAGTATAAACAAAATGAAATACATAAGAAGATGCAGTGTTAACACTCAATTTTAAAGTTTGTAAATTATATGCTTTCGTCGACTTTTGTTTCATACAGACAATGTCGATGTTTATAAAATTGTTGGTTTCTCATGCATATATTTGGATAAATTCATGTAGAATCCCCCACCCCCAAAAAAAGTGACGTTTTTGAAAGTAAAGTTCTTGAATTAAACGGACATCGGATGTGTCGTCCAGGAACCTTGGGTATGTTTCCATGTACTGTATATTCCAGTGCTTGCCGCAGTAGCAAGCTTGTCTGATTCTATAGTAAGGTTTAAGCTATCCACCCGCGTGGCGTACGTTGGAAAATAAAAGTAAGTTGATCATATTTCCGTGCCGTAAATTAGTTTGGTGGGTGTTCGTCAACGCCATTACATACAGTATATCACCTACGATGTCTGATATCTTCCATCTTCCAAGACCTCGAATTAATTCATCGATGCTGTCCCGATATATGAACAAACCCGTCTCTTTCGTCGGGCGTGTTGAGAAGGTAACTGTCGTGCCTAACTATGGTGATTCACAACATCCAATACGTGATATTACTGACGTAAAGATCCACGTGCTGTTTTGTTCCTTGTTTGTTTTGCTTAGGTTCACCCTACTGGAACAGCTTTCACTGTCACTGATGGAGCGGGACAATGGGTTCATGTTGAATTAAATTGTCCAATGTTCAAATTACAGCACATCGTCATTTTACTTATGTTTGTTTAAATGTCAAAGATGAATTGATTTACAGCGGTTACTACAGTGGACAGTTTATCATGTTAGCAGGTTACAGGGTGCATGAAAGGGTTAAACCAAACCAGTACCTGGATGATGTGCAAACTTTTTGTATCCACCGTACATCATCACAGTTGGGTTTCCTGTAAAGTTATTTGTCCTTTTCCGCGAGCGGAAAAAAAAAATCACTGGTCACCAAATCCGGGGAAGAGGTCCTCGGTATCCAGAAGAGGAGAAATCCCGATTGGTTTGCCGAAAACCTGGAAGAAATTGAGCCACTGATTTCAAGAAAGAGAGAGGCTTGCATTGCATGGCAGAACTGTGTTTCCTCCAAGACACTTGAAGTCTACCGGGCGGCCAAGAGTGAAGCACCGAGAGAGATCCGGAGGATCCAAAATCAATGGTGGGTGAACTTTGCCCACCAAATGAAGAGTTTCGCTGACCGTCACGATACCAGATCCTTCTTCGAAGCAACCAGGAAGATCATCGGTCCGGCTCACAGTCCTCCAATGGCTGTGAAGGCAAAGGATGGCACAATCCTGCAGGAAAAGGAGGATACTCACCAGCGATGGAAGGAGCATTTCATGGAGCTCCTGAACCGTCCGACATGCGCAGCAGACGGCTTCCTCGATCCTGTCCCCCAGCTCCCCGTGCAACACTGGATGACGGAGCTGCGACTCTCCGGGAGATCTCCGGAGCCCTGAGGAGGACGAGGAAGAACAAAGCTGCTGGAGTTGACGACATCCCCGTAGAACTTTTACAAGCTGGGGGTGCACATCTCCTCACCCGCCTCCACACCTTCATCCTTCAATGCTGGGTCGAGGAGACGGTGCCTGGAGAACTGAAGGACTCCGTCATCGTCACGATATTCAAGAAGGGCGACAAACTCGACTGTGGAAACTATCGTGGAATTTCCCTACTGTCAACTGCTGGAAAACTCATCTGTCGTATACTGGCCGACCGACTCACCTGTCTCGCTGAGCGGGTTCTTCCGGAGTCCCAGGCGGGCTTCCGTCCAGGCAGGGGAACCGCGCATGGTGTTCTGCGCCAGGCAGCTCCTGGAGAAGTGTCGGGAGCAGCGGAGGGAGTTCCACGCCATCTTTTATGATCTGGCCAAAGCGTTTGATTCTGTGCCCCGAACAGCACTCTGGAAAGTGCTGGAACCTCAGCTCTTCAACCTCAGCCCCCAAATTCATATCCCTCATCCGGATGTTTCACGACAGCATGAAGGGTTGCGTCCTGACTCGGGGCGAAATGACTCCCCCATTCCCGGTTCGGACCGGTGTCAAACAGGGCTGCACAGTGGCGCTGACGTTGTTCTGCCTCTACATCGCCGCGCTCATCCACCACGTCACCCCTGTCCAGGAGCACGGAATCAGTCTACGCTACCAAACTGAAGGGTCGCTCTTCAACCTCAGCCGTTTGAGGAGCAATCGGCGGACCATGGTCACGACCGTCAGCGAACTCCAGTACGCTGATGACAATGCTGCGGTCTCCAACTCCTCCGGGGGCCTCCAGCTTATCGTGGACGGCTTCGCCGCGGCGTACAGGACCTCTCCGTCAACACCAAAAAGAAAGATACCCTCCACCTGAACCATCATCCACCCCAAATCACCATAGACGACGAACCCATCGAGCAGGTCTCGGCGTTCCCTTACCTGGGTAGCATTATCCAGCAGGACGCCGGCCTCACGGAGGACCTCACTCACCGTATCCAGGCAGCCCACACAGCCTTTGGACGCCTCGGTCGTCGGGTCTTCAGGAATCACGCCATTTCCACCAACACGAAGATCATGGTGTATAAGTCTGTCGTCCTCCCGACCCTTCTCTATGGCGCCGAATGTTGGGCCCTCTATCGGAGCAGCATCAAGAGGCTCGAGAGGTTCCACCAAGGACGACTCCGATCTCTCCTCAACGTTTCCTGGGAGGAGAGATTGACTAATAATGAGATCTTCACCCGGGCTGGCCTCACGAGTATCGAGGCCATGATCACCTTGGCCCAACTGCGGTGGGCCGGCCACGTGCAGCGGATGAGCGACAACCGTCTCCCGAAGCAGCTCCTCTACGCGGAGTTGCTGGAGGGCACCCGTCCCCGCGGAGCCCCGAAAAGACGATTCAAAGACCAGCTAAAGGGTCATCTTCAGCGGTGCCGGATTCCCCCGGCACAGTGGGCTGACCTGGCCGCGGATCGGGTGGCCTGGCGTGGGGCTGTGCGGGGCGGGGTCCGGGTCTTCGAGACTCGACGGGTCGCTGCAGAGGAGAACCGGCGAGCGCGAGGAAGGAGAGGGCCCTGCAACCGCCCGGGCCCCCAACCCACTTCTGTCAATCCTGCGGGCGGGGTTTTCGGGGAAGACTAGGCCTCCACAGCATCGGAGACACAAGCACCAGGAGCCTTCGCCCTGTCCTGGGGGCCGCATTCCTCGATAACGAGGGCCTTCACCGACATTTTATTCAACCAGGCTCACACGCCTGGAAGTTAAATGAAAATGTCAACAGTTCTCCATGAAAGCAGACTGAAAATCTTGAAAATTAAAACATATTTTTCATAACTGCTGAAGGTCTAAGACACTGGTCCTCAACTAGAAATGCTGTCGGTCCACTTTTTAAATTTTTTTTTTTATAAGACCAAGGTCCGGTCCCATGCACGGCGGTCATAGGGAGCAGGGCTATATGCCAATTTAGTATGGTCAAGCCAAGCTTATACAAATCAACACTCCTCACAACCAACCAATAATGGGGTAGATGAAAATAACAATTATTCACTTTGCCAGTACACAGCAAATAATGAGAGGTATTGTGTTGAGGCAGAGGAACTATTTTATTTTGTTAAGTTGTGCCTGCTTAATAAGAAATAGCCCTTTTTGGGAAATAAGACATTTTTACTTTAACTTTGTTAAACAGTAGTTGTCTGTTTTCCCTTAATTTAACAAAAGCAAAACAAAATACTCATTTTACCAAAATAAATATAAACATGAAAAAAAACATTATTTTCATTTGTACAATTCCCCTTTTCATATCCCCTCTGAAATCACTGAAAAATATATCAGAAGATGAGTCAAGAACCATTTTAAATACTGACACAAGGGAGCACAGGAATGTGCAGTGCTGTTCTTCCACTGAGGGTGAATGAACGTCTGAGGCATGCAAATATTATTTGAGGACGGCATTGTGATGTTCATATACCATGTTGCGGTGTTCTGCTGTTAAACAGCTTCAAAGATCCCCGGGTAGACGGAAGCAAAACTGCACACAATCGAAACCTCCCGCGATTCGTCTTGTCTAATTGTCTGTGTGCGGCTCTCATGGGCTTAAGCTGTGAACACACCGTGGCGTCGCGCATGCGTCTGTTTCCTGACACAATCATCCATTTTGAGTGCGTGTGTATTGGGATAGACGCGTGCTGACGCTTATGTATGGGCACACCTGAAGTTCAGAGGAGGCAATCAGCACATCGTATATGCTGATACTTATGTATGGGCACACCTTAAGTTCAGAGGAGCCAATCAGCGCATCGTTATCGCCGACATGCCCTGCTCAACCACGGTCTCTAGTTAGTCAAACATTACACACATACACAGTCGCACAGTTAGTGCATGCAAAGAATACAACGGATAATTTTAACAAGCAATTACGGTAATGCGCAGATTATAGTCCAAAAATATAAAATGTTTAACGTAAAAATCACTTTATAATTAATTATTTTATACAATTTGCCGAGGGTTCGGACAGAGGAGGTCGGCGGTCCGGTCGTGGATCGCGGTCCGCCAGTTGAGGAATTCTGTTGTAAGCATTTTCTTGTAACCAAACCCGCCATGACAGTAACTTAAACAAAAGTGGAGTAAACCATTATTCTTGACTTCATTATATGGTTTCAGTCATAATGATCCTCCGAGCGAAACAGTAACTAAAATATGACCCACAAAAAATGAATTTAACACCCCTGTACTCGTGGATCAGAGACGTCATGCTCAAGATATGCACACGTCTGCTCCAAGCTAAGTTTGAAAGTAAACAAGAAGCTGTCGCGTCCATTGACGAAAAAAAGATTGGCTTACTTCTCCTGTTCCATGTAAATCCGTTTCAATTCGAAGCGGTGACTCTCAGTTCCAAATATGCATCCACGCTCAGCACCGCTGCACCTCTCTCCTCATCCTTGGCACCACAAGCCATTCATCCAACCACACCAGCAGCACCTCTCTGAGTTCATCTGCTCCTCCACACCATCCTCAGGTCTGTGGACCAGACATTATTAGAAGTTCCAAGAACTGAGGCTCAGAGTGGATCGAGCCTTTTCCGTTGCTGGTCCCTCTCTCTGGAATGACCTTCCACTGAACATTCGGCAAGCCCCCTTGCTACCCATCTTTAAAACCCACCTCAAAACTCACTTGTATTCTTTGGCATTTGACTCGGCATGACTCAGATTTGATCTTGGTTTTGCCGCTTAGTGGTTTCTACCATCTTTGTTACTGATTTGCTGCTTTCCTGTTGTACATGTTAGTTGCTGTGCATTTAAAATACAAAGCTGCAGCACAGCTGGAGCTCCACGCTGTGTTGAGTGATCTCAATCAGTCAGGCTAGGGGTGGCCGCAATCCAATTTTGAACACAGGAACAACGCTGAACAACTTTTTACCCATTTATCGTAAGAGCTTCAAACACCAATCAACCATTGGTATAAATATAAAGAATGATGCATGTATCTACCCCGGTCAAGGATGACGCATCGTACTGATGTCCAAAACGTTTAATCATGGAACACCGTGAAAACTAAAACACATTTCGAACAACAATCAAAATTATAATATCTTGAACAGGACATTAAATAAATAACACAAAATGACATACCGTGTGCACCTTGGTAAACCGAAAGTAGATCAGGTTACGATAAATCACGTAGATCATACGGTATCGTAGTTCTCTGACTCTCTCTCTCTCTCTCTGTCTCCCGTTGTCTTCTCGATCTTTCTCTCATTCCTCGCTATACACGGCACTTGACCCGGAAGTGATTTTTAACAAACATTCCGAATAACATATTCAGAGGATTTAAGGAAAAAACAAATATGAAAGTTCACATAGAAATATGAAATACTTTAGCAAAACAACAAGCCTAAAATAAATTAGTTTTTTGTTGTCATGGCAACCAACAACTCAGTCTTGGCGCCAGTTACAATGCACAAATCCTAAGTTTAAACATGAAAATTGACATGACCAAACCTTTTGTGTTTATCTTCATGGGTCTTGAAGACGTCAGTGAAGACGCTGGTCCCAGGCAGCAGGAGCCAGAGTACCCCCACATTAAGGAAAAAGTGGAAGATGAACAGTGTCCCTGCATTCAAGAAAAGGAGGATGAAGGGCACACTCACATCAAAGAAGAGTAGGAAGAGCACCTCCGCAACAAGGAAGATGAAAGAGGAGGAGAAGGAGTACATTTGCTAGTTGCTATCGACTGGTATCCCTTTAAAAAGTGAAGATGAAGGGCAAAGTGAACCGAGCAGAGGGGCGTGGCCTCAAAGCAGCAGAATTTCAAGTCAACACCCGACAACAAAAGGTGATGGAGGCCAGGGACGTGCGGTCAGGGGAGGCAGGTGAGGCAGTGCCGCACCTTTGAACGCGCATTGCATTGCGCAATCATCACAATCTGGGTTGATACATGCAACTGGCACGTCCTGCTTGCCGTACATCTGCACATCAGCAATATAACATTTGCAGATACTGTACATTTATTTGATCTGCTTTTCCTAAGTCTGGCTAATGTTTTTAAACCATTAAAGTTTAATGTTTTTTGTGTCATATTTAGATTTGCTGATGGGAAATAAAACCGCAGTGAAAAGGCATAGGTTGCGGCAGATCGTTCTCTGCCGCAATTAAGAGGGCGTACGTGAGCAAACAGGTACGTTGCGCTCTTCTTCTGTGCAGAGGCGCCAGGCGAGTCAAGTGCGATCCTTTTTTAAATTTGCTACGTCGGACAACCAAAATGGAAGAAAAGGATTATATATCGAAGCTTAAAAACTTCTCAAAACTGGACTTTCAGTCAAAAGTGGACGTGATTAACACAGGTAGACCAACGCCGGAGCGAAAAGGTTTGCTTCAAACTACGGGATAGCCCGGACAACTTTTCAAACGGAGTGGTACAGCCGAAAAGAACGGTAATGTGGCTGTCCTTCGAAAACCCGTCTTTACTGTTTTCCCTGCCTTTTGTTCTCAACTTGTCTGGATATTGTGATATGAAAAGCGCAAGGATCGATTTGGCATTGAACCAACAGCGGAGGTTCAACGTTAGCATCCGCAATGCCAAGGTAAGGGAAAACCGAGAGATTGTGAAAGACCTCATTCATGCAACCTGCTTTTTCGCTAAACGGGAGTTGGCATTTCATGGTCACGACGAGAGGGCAAGCTCTTCTAATCGTGGCGATTATGTAGAACTATTACATGCTTTTGCTGAGAAAGATGAGAGGTTAGCTAGACTTTTGGACTCATCCACTGTGTTTTCTGGCTTGTCCAATAGAATACAGAACGATATAATTGAAGCTTTCGGTGATGTGATAATAAATGATCTAAAAAGGGAGATCAATGCTCCCCCATTTGTTGCCATAGAGTTGGACGAGACTACGGATATCACAAACAAAGCACAGATCTCTGTTATTTTCTGCTATGTAGCCAAAAGTGAAGTGAATTGTGGTGATGGAAGCATTTTTAGGAAGTGATGATAGGCGAGCCCCTGCTGTAGCTGCGTATGTCTTGGAAGTGTTGGAGAAAACAGCTGTGCTAAAAAACTAGTAGCGCAAACATATGATCCCGATAGCTGGGACAATGATACTCAAATGATGGTCACTGCATATGATCAATGGCTGTCAAAAGCATCTACATGCTTTTTAATGATGGCATATGAGGGCATTTTCAGTGAAACTGATGCACTTTTTAGAGTGCTGCAAAACAAAGTCATGGACATTGGATATTGTTGTGTGCGAACCCACGACACCATTGGAGTTGTTGAACGCATGAGACGGGACTTTAACACACTGTATGAGCGATTTGAGCAGAAATGCAGCACCCTTGCAGCCGAAACAACAGTGGAAGAAATCAGTCGGTCAGAGATGAGAGAAAACAAATGTTCGACAAGATTATGGTCCACATCAGTGTTCAGATGAAAGCTAGGTTTGATCATTTTGTGAGCTAGCTTTCCTCGGTTTGGTCGACTGTACAAAATTTAATGAGATGTCACAACATTTTGATGACACCAAACTGCAGAGCCTGTCAAAATCTTATAACAAAATTAATTAGGCTAAGAAAAATACAATAGAATGTTGTATTTTTACCCATGGGGTCAAATTTTGGATATGAAATAACCAGTAGCCAATTGAATAAGCTACTGTTTTTGGTTGATACATTTGTAAATCTGACACTAAAGGAGTCGGTGCCTCACCAACCATAAACCTCACCGCACGCCACTGATGGAGGCCACTGTGAAGGGTCTCAAGTGAACGGCGTCTTAGGTATGCTTCCACCACACCACACAGCACCATTGGGGAAGATGGTTAAATTGGCTCCACCACAAATTATTTATGGCAATACATGATAAAATCAACATCACAGTGTTAAAAATAGAGCCTTCAAGAGGGAATAACCTCAAAAACACGCAAAACTCAATTGTAAGTCTGATCCTCGGTCAAATTTTCAATGAACACATTTGTCATCTCGATAAAGTTTTGTGGCCACACGGTGGAAACCTGGTTAACGTGTCCGCCTCACAATGCAGAGGTGCAGGCTTATATTACGGCTCTAGCCTTCCTTTGTGGAGTTTGCATGTTCTTAACTTCACTCAACTATATTTATAGAGGACTTTAAAACAACCCCTGCTGTATACAAAGGGCTGTACCTAGAACAAAAATAATTTAGACAACAGCAAAGACAGACAAGCAATGCTTCTGGCAGCAAAAAATGGCAGTGGATACCCCCTTTGATCGCCAAGCTAAGGAAAATTCCGTCAAAATCTGAAGATGGACCCCTCGTCAAAGGTGGCGTGGACGGCAATAATGCCGTGGCGCTACTCAGGGAGCTAACGACTGGTATCGGGCATGGGTCGACAAGGTCCAGGGCCACGCACGACTGAGTAATTCCTTGCATTCAGAAATGAGCGGAGCTGAAAGCGTGTTTCGGTTCCTATTTTAACTTCACCAGCTGACCGCTGCGTATTCCGCCACGGTGCTTCCATGAAGGGCATGTGTGAATGTGGAAGAGGTCAGCCGGTGTGTATGCCAGAAATGGAGGCAATGTCCTCTCACCGCTGTCATGAACCTTCGATGTATTGTTGAAAAACTAACAAGAATTTTCTCCCACACCACGTACTGTATATATGTGATCCACCATGTGTGCCCTGTGACTAGTTCAGGGTGTACCCGCAATCCATCTGAAGTCATTTGGGATAGGCTCCAGCATAACCACAGCATTTGTGAGGATGAGCAGATTAGAAAATGTATGGATGGAAAAGGTTTTGTACCTGGTCTTTCAATAACATTTGTTTTTGTCTCAACGTGGCCAAATTAAATCACATCAGCTGGCTAATAAACTAAAGCATTCAAGAAAAGGAGGAGGCAGAACCCCCTCTCATTAAAAAGGAGGACAAAGGGCATACTCACATCAAAGAGAAGGAAGAGCTCCTCCAAACCAAGGGAGATGAAGAAAAGCTTCTCTACATCAAAGCGGAGGCTTGAATGCAGGGGTGCATTCACATCATCCACTTCCTTCTTAATGCGGGGGGACTCTGGCTCCTGCCACCCAGTACAAACATTTTCACTGACATTTTCAAGACAAGAAAATAGAGAAAAAAGGTTTGGCAAAGTGAATTCTCATGGTGTAGCTTTACATGACAGATTATTGTTTATATTTAAAGCCTATGACTCGATGCCACATACATGGATCACTGAATGCTTGGAGTTGTATAAGGTGAACAGGACCCTAAGAGCCTTCGTTGCGAACTCGATGAGGATGTGGAAAACCACACTTGAAGCCAATGGCAAGCCACCTGCCCAAGTGTCCATCAAATGAGTGATCAGATACCCTGCAGGAATAATAAGGTGGCCAAAGGAAGCGATTCAGACCACGGACGTTAGGACCCGAAAGCTCCTAACCATGCATGGAGGGTTCCATCCCAAATCCAGCACCCTGAGACTGTACGCAAGCCGAAAGGAAGGAGGCCGGGGACGAGTGAATGTGAGTGCCACTGCCCAGGATGAAACATCCAAGCTCCATGAATACATCAAGGAGAAGGCTCCAACGGATGACGTACTCAGAGAATGTCTCAGACAATGGGGAACAGAAGATGAGGCACTGAAAGAGGGATCATTATGGGAGGACAAGCCCCTACACGGGATGTACCACCGGACCATAACTGAAGTGGCCGATCTCAAGAAATCCTATCAGTGGCTCGAGAGGGCTGGCCTGAAGGACAACACAGAGGCACTCATCCTGGCTGCTCAGGAGCAGGCCTTGAGCACCAGAGCCATCGAGGCCCAGATATACCACACCAGACAAGACCCAAAGTGTAGGTTGTGCAAAGAGGCACCTGAGACGATCCAACACATAACTCCAGGGTGTAAGATGCTGGCAGGGAAAGCCTACATGGAACGCCATAACCAGGTGGCTGGCATAGTCTACCGAAACATCTGTGCGGAGTATGGACTGGAAACCCCAAGGTCAAAATGGGAAACACCTCCGAAGGTGGTGGAGAATGACAGAGCGAAGATCCTGTGGGACTTCCAGATCCAGACTGACAAGATGGTAATGGCGAACCAACCAGATATCGTGATCATAGATAAAGGGCATAGGAAAGCCATTGTCGTAGATGTAGCGGTCCCAAGTGATGGAAACATCAGGAAGAAAGAACATGAGAAACTCGAGAAATACCAAGAGCTCAGAGAGGAGCTGGAGAGAGCCTGGAAGGTAAAGGTGACAGTCGTGCCTGTGGTGGTCGGAGCATTCGGGGCAGTGACCCCCAAACTAGATATGAGTGGTTGCAACAGATCCCGGGAACAACATTGGACATCTCAGTCCAGAAATGTGCTGTGCTGGGAACAGCAAGGATACTGCGCAGAACCCTCAAGCTTCCTGGCCTCTGGTAGAGGACCCGAGCTGAATGAGGGACCGACACCACCCGAGGGGTGAGATGAGGATTTTTTTTTTTATATATATATGTATGTCTTGGCCTTAGCCACTGAATATTTTGAAAGTTGATAGTGAAAACAAAAATCAAAAGTGAAAAAGTTGTCGTATTTTGGAAAAGTGCAATATTTGGGAAAAAATACAGAGACCCGAACTGTGATTAATCACCGCATGAGGATTTATAAATTATTTAAACCAGGGGTGCCCAAACTTTTTCGATCGAAGATCTACTATTCGATCAACTAACCTCCCGAGATCTACCCTTACTGCACACAAACACACACGCGCACACACACACACACACACACACACACACATGCGCACGCCATGATGAGAAACAGCCTGAAATGGAGGCATGCGACTCACTTTTGCAGCCTGTTAACTATCGTAGCTCACACGTACCGTTGTAAAGTGCTTCCCTGGGCCCTCCTAGATTCTAATTCTTTGCTCGTGCCCTCGGTGAATTGTACACGAAGCAAACTCTGAATGAGAATCATGACGATAAAAGATAGAGCGCAACAGCTCTGATCACAAGTTTCAATTGCAAACTGCTGAGCGCTAACAACTTCCGATGACGTAATCACTCGCCACCGTAAATTTAAGATTTACCTGCTTTATTTGATTATTTATTTTATTTTTTGTGAAAATGAGACTGATAAGATGATTAATGTGCAGTGTATATTAACACAAAAAATATATTACTAAGATGTACAAAGACACAAAAATGTTCGTTTGTTTTTTTTCTTCTCGAGACTCCTCTGATCTACTTGCAATCTGTCTTAGATCTACCGGTAGATCAGGATCTACCTAATGGGCACCCCTGGTTTAGGGACTATCCCCCCCGCCTCCCCCGGTCTAGTTAAAATGGTATAACCCAAGAGGCAAGGTGCAGCTTGCTATCGTTACCGTGAGTTGCGATTCATGCTATTAAATAGTGATGGGTCCATGAGGCCTCATGAGGCGTGTCGACACAATGACACACTGTGTTGATACTGTACCGATACTGTGTCGCCGACCACTGCCACCTGCTGGACCTTCAAAATCCCTGCAGCCAACCCACTTGACAGACTGAACAAACTGATTTGATGATGACGTGTATACAATGCACTACCCAATGACTGGTACTGAATGAGTTAAAAGCTCAGTGTAGCCACAAGCGCCATTGTTTATGTTGTTGTTTATTCATTCATTCATTCATTCATTCAACTTCCGTACCGCTTGATCCTCACTAGGGTCGCGGGGGGTGCTGGAGCCCATCCCAGCCGTCTCCGGGCAGTAGGCGGGTGACACCCTGAATTGGTTGCCAGCCAATCGCAGGGCACACATAGACGAACAACCATCCACGCTCACACTCACACCTAGGGACAATTTAGAGTGTTCAATCAGCCTGCCATGCATATTTTTGGAATGTGGGAGGAAACCGGAGCACCCGGAGAAAACCCACGCAGGCCCGGGGAGAACATGCAAACTCCACACAGGGAGGCCGGAGCTGGAATCGAACCCGGTACCTCTGCACTGTGAAGCCGACGTGCTAACCACTGGACTACCGGGCCGCCCTTGTTGTTGTTTATGCTGTTTATATTGTCTATACTGTTCAGATTACATGTATTTTTTATATAGTGTAGCTGCTATCCTTTCTTAGCTGTGTGTGTTTAATGCACAGCATGTTTACATGCATGTATGCACTGAGGATTGAGAGGAAGAAATTTCATCTATGCTGCATGTCATACATAAAGCATATTTGACAATAAAGATGACATTGACCCTTGACAATATCATTCACATCCATGCATTCATATTGTATCATTCAATGTGTTTCAATAATGTGAAATTCATGTGAATGAGGATGCTTGTGGGCTTTGTCTTCACAATTTTTGATTTAGAAAAATAAGATGCTCCAGTGTTTTAAATTTCAGTCTGTTGCATTTAATGCATGCTATTTCCTCTGTTGTGAAGAAGACACACACACAAGGAATAAGACATGTCAAAAATCCGAGAGGCACTTGGTGAGACAAGGACATTTTAATGAATACCTTATTCTCCAAATGGAGATCAAAATGGCTCTACGCGGCGGACAATTTGTATTTGTCCGGAAGCTGCTCCATAATATGCACGTACTGTAGCAACGTCACTCGAGTGAAGCGCGTCTCAGCACTCAGCAGTCGATAGTCTGCTGCTCTCAGCTGTGCGCGCGAGCACGTACTTGCGGCGCCGACCCAACCCACGCCACATATTAAGCTTTGAACTACGACAACAGCTAAACTAGCCTAGCCGATGTAATGATGGTCAGCAGACAAGGTTTACGTTTTATATGACTTTAATAGCAACGTGGCAGAGTCATCAAACATGCGGGGTGCTCACTCGCAGTCACTTTCTGGAACTCCCCCTTAGAGGCGGGACGTCTCAATCAACTAGAGCAGGCGTGTCCAAAGTCCGGCCCGCGGGCCAAATCCGGCCCGCGGTCGAATTTCATCCGGCCCTCGGCCCCTGTCATAAAATCAGTGCCGTCTGGCCCGCAGTTTGGGCGCAATGGAACACGTGTTGCATTGACTGAGGTCTCGTAGACTGATGAGTGATGTTTCATAGAGTACTGCTTCCCTCTAGTGGCTAAATGAGTAATAGCATTCACTAAATGAGTAATAGCATTTAGACACTAGAGGGCATCACTCACGAGTTAACAAGACATCACTCCGTGTTTATATTGACTGATATGTCATATTTCAAATGATCCTTGCAGTTGTGGATATGTGTATTGCTTGTTCATTTCCCTATTGTTCGAGTCAAAGGTTTTGTGACTATTGAAAAGTCACGGTGATACATTTTATGTTTCAAATCAATCAATTTGCACTCAGGAGACTTCTGTTTAAGAAAAAGTCAAGTGAATAAGCAGTTGCATGTGATATACCTGTTTCAAATGAACCAAAAGAAATTCTTAAGATTGTTGAAATTAAAATAAAAATGGAAATGTGAAACAGACTGGCTTACTAAAATTTGTTGAACAATATTGTTGTTCAATGTAAAGAATGTCAGCCAAGGTCGGCCCCCCGACATTTTACCACATAAAATCTGGCCCCCTTGGCAAAAAGTTTGGACACCCCTGAACTAGAGTATGACGTACAGTACAAACGTTCATAAAACACTTCTCATATAATAATAGCCTATTATATGACAGCCGGCATGACGCTAGAAGTCAGACGGACACATTTTTTCTGATAATCAGTGTGTTTTCCGTGTTGCCCAAACATATTTTTATTCGAGCGAGGGTGGGGTCTAGCTTGTTTCGTCAATCGGCATCGTGTCGCCAGACGTACTTCCTTAGGATACACTGTGCGGGCTTTTGCTGGACTGTGTCAACGCAGCCGATGTGTCAATTAGCAGCCTGGACTGTGTCAACGCAGCCGATGCAGTCTAAACTGCGCCGGTGCAGTTCATGTGTTAATCACGTGACGTGATGAAGCGGCACATGCACCGACACGTGGTTTGCTCTGTGAGCCCTGCGCATGCATCAATGCATCGGTGTCGCTGGACCCATCACTACTATTAAAGCATTAGTCAAACGCCATCATGACTTGTGTCATTAATAAACCAAACACCGACCACCTGTCTCCTTCGTCGGACTATTGCTCTTGTTCACCGCATTGCCCATGCTTTATGTCTCATTCATGCTTCTAGTCGCCCTCCTCGTCGTAGTCGTTCGGGTTTGTGAGTATTTGCTTTGTCCTAGTATCGCACCTGGTTTTGTTTATTGTTTTATGTTCTCGAAAATCATTCTCTCCTTGTAATCGGCAAGCGCTTTGTGTTCTCGTTCTACTTTCTCTGGCTCCCTATTTTGCCAGTTGCCACTTGCATGCTCGTTGACCTGTTGTTTGCTATCGTTCTCGTCGTGTTTCTCGTTCTAGTTTCTCTGTACTATTTTCTCTGCTCGGCAGACCTTTATTTTACACATTGGATTTTTCTCGCGTGTTTTCCGATACGTTGTTTTTCTTTCGCATAGTCTGTTCTATTTCTGTTCCCTTGCCTTCTTGATGCAAGCTTTTTTGTTAGCCATTCTTATTGTAAATATTAAACTATTTTGTTTTTCACTGATATCTTGTTGACGTCTGCGATTATTGGGATCCCAAACCTGCTTCGGCTCGCACGCAAACGTGACAATATCTTCACAGAAACAAAATCACAGGAGCTGACCAAGGTTGTGGTGACAGCAGTTTATTCCCTGTATGCTGGCAACAAAATGGGAAAAAGTAATGGATGATGTAAAACAAATACTCACTCAGATTCAAAATGAAGGACTTAGGGACATTGAAACATTTCCTAGGACTCGATTTTGAACAAATAGATGGAGAAATTAAAATGTCACAGGAAAGATATGTGAAAAAGATTCTAGAAAGGTTTGAAATGCAAAACTGTCAATCAAGACAGACCCCTTGTGAACCAAAACTACAATATCTTCACAGAAACAAAATCACAGGAGCTGACCAAGGTTGTGGTGACAGCAGTTTATTCCCTGTATGCTGACAGCAAAATGGGGAAAAGTAATGGATGATATAAAACAAATACTCACTCAGAGATTCAAAATGGAGGACTTATTAGATTCTAGAAAGGTTTGAAATGCAAAACTGTCAACCAAGACAGACCCCTTGTGAACCACAACTAGAATACACTGAAAATGCAGAAAAGTTAAAACACTACAGGGAAGCAGTGGGAAGTTTAATATATTTATCTACATGTACAAAACCTGAAATCAATTATGTTGTCAGCAAACCATCTCAGCATTTCATTGAATCAACTGTGGAGTATTGGAATACAGTAAAACATAAATTCGGATATTTAAAAGAACAACAAAATCAGCGACAAAACAAGGGTTGGGGAATTTGCGATGCGGATCTTTGGAGGGTGTTGAAATGTGAATGTGTTGTTATGCAATTTTGTTGTTTTGCCCAGTGAGCTAAAGGCGTTGGGGGTGTTGGAGATTCATGTTATGTGTAGCGCTCTTGCTCACTGCTTTTCCTGTGGAGAGTCATGCCGGATGTACATATGAACAAAACGTCCGCTTTCAGTTAGCAGAAGCTATGCTCATGGCCACGGTTCGTGTTAATAATAATTCATTCATTCATTCATTGTTAATAATAATGTTAAGGAATTATTCCGCTAGAAGTAGTAGTAGAACATTGTTGATGAATTTCATCTTGCTATGAGAACTATTGACACTAGTCTCTGTCCTGAACATCTGCTTGTACTTAAAACAAAGAGTGTAGGGTGAAGTTGGGGTCCTATTTCCCCTTGAGTGATTAACAGTCCCCTGGCCGTCTTCTTTTGCGTCCCCCACATCGTAAAAGTCCCTGAAGGCTGTCAAGTGCCTTCGAAGAGGAAACCTAATCTCAAGATTTGCGGACCAGCAGATATTCTCTGTACTTTGTCAAAATGCCAAGATCGAACTTTGCTTGACTTTCTTGGTTTCAGATTTTTACATAAGGGGAAGGACTGCCCGCCCCTAATTAACATAATTAACATACTATGCCTATATATGCGTGTGACTGAAGTTGCTCGGGGCTCTCTGATGAAATCTGAGACTCACAGGAGCCCGAATCGATTCGTGTTGCGTTGTGATAAACTGAAGAAAAGACTACGTGGTGTTGGGTCTTCTTCTGTCACGTCCCGTGTTTGCCAGCAGGGGGCGGGCTTTCTTCCCGCCGTTTACACACCTGTCACCCATTTGGCAGTAATTGCTCAGCCTTTATTTGAACGCTCTGGCAGTCTACTCACTGCCGGAGAATTCCACGCCGTGCCAATATTCTCTCGCTCAAATTACTATTTGGATTATTTGTTGCCTCTTAGCTTTGTGGCTGTTATTACGCGCCATTATTCCTATTACGGACAAAATTTATATAATCGTCTAATCAGACCTTCCTTGCCATTTGTTTTCCGCAAGCGTTTTCTGTTGTTCCCTTTATTCTATCCCTGGTCCTTATTTTGACCAGTGTTTTTTGTTATTCTCCCTGTCGGGTATTTTGTGTTCGTCATTAAAGACTCCTTTTGTTCTCTGACAAAATCTCTTTTGTGTCTGCTATTTCGGGGATTCACCTTTCAGTTATTTTGTTGTGTACGAAGCAATAATTCCATCGCTTCGGGCACAACGTGACAGAATTCTCCGGCCCGCCATGGATCCCGCAGACATGGAAAAGATTTTGTCCGCTCTGTCCCGACAAGAGCAACAGATGGGTCCGCAGGGCCAAGCCCTTACGGAATTCCGCAGCGCGGTTTCCATGCTGGCTCATCGGTTCGATGAATTCGAACCCCGTTTGGTACGGGTGGAGTCACGGGGAACACCTCCCCCCGTGGTTCGTCCTACCACAGGGGTGTCCAAAAGTTTTTTGCCAAGGGGGCCAGATTTTATGTGGTAAAATGTTCGGGGGCCGACCTTGGCTGACATTCTTTACATTGAACAACAATATTGTTCAACAAATTTTAGTAAGCCAGTCTGTTTCACATTTCCATTTTTATTTTAATTTCAACAATCTTAAGAATTTCTTTTGGTTCATTTGAAACAGGTATATCACATGCAACTGCTTATTCACTTGACTTTTTCTTAAACAGAAGTCTCCTGAGTGCAAATTGATTGATTTGAAACATAAAATGTATCACCATGACTTTTCAATAGTCACAAAACCTTTGACTCGAACAACAGGGAAATGAACAAGCAATACACATATCCACAACTGCAAGGATCATTTGAAATATGACATATCAGTCAATATAAACACGGAGTGATGTCTTGTTAACTCGTGAGTGATGCCCTCTAGTGTCTAAATGCTATTACTCATTTAGTGAACGCTATTACTCATTTAGCCACTAGAGGGAAGCAGTACTCTATGAAACATCACTCACCAGTCTACGAGACCTCAGTCAATGCACCACGTGTTCCATTGCGCCCAACCTGCGGGCCAGACGGCACTGATTTTATGACAGGGGCCGAGGGCCGGATGAAATTCGACCGCGGGCCGGACTTTGGACATGCCTGTCCTACCACCACTGAGGCGCCCGCATCATTCCCCACAATGATGAGGGAGCCCTCGCTTCCACACCCCCCACGTTACGGGGGTGAGCACGGGCAGTGTGGGCACTTTCTCCACCAGTCCTCGCTCATATTCGATCAACAGCCTTCCGTCTATGCTAATGACGCCGTGAAGGTGGCATATATCATGAGCTTATTGACAGGTCCGGCGGCGTCATGGGCAATGGCGACGAGCGACGCGAAGCCGAGCCTCCGGTCTTCGTTCCACGACTTCGTTACGGCGTTTCGCCGTGTGTTCCACCATCCCGTGCAGGGCAGAGAGGCGGAGGGCCGGCTACTCGAACTCCACCAGGGAAGGCGATCGGTGGCGGATTACTCGATCGAGTTCCGGTTATTGGCCGCCCAGATTGGCTACGAAGACCGAGCACTATGTGGGCTGTTTCGTCACGGATTAAACCCCCAGCTCAAGGATGAACTGCCGACCCGCGACCACAGTTCCGACCTGGAGGAGTTGATCGATCTCTCCTTACGATTGGACAACCACCTGAGGGGAGAGAGACCGGGAACGTGGAGGTGATCGGTTCCCGTCCCGGCATGCCGCGTACCGCGGTGATTACTATGAGGCGCTTCGTGCAGCAGGACCCGAAGATCACCCTCGACCCCGGGAGGTGGTCACCGCGGAGGAACCGATGCAGCTGCGTGGCGAAAACTCTGGATCGGAAGGGGGAAGGCGCCGATTCAACGATCGGGCTCGGTCTGACAGCGACCGACCAGGACCTCATGCTGCTCCCAGCCTTCCGGAACCTCAGCCACCTTTATTCTCCGAATACCGTGAGTCACGACCCCGCGCGGAGCCTCCCGAGCCGCGGCGAATCAACTCCCGGCCGGGGCACCCCAGGAGACTGGAACTCGAAGGGGAGATATATGGGGGGGTCCCGGTCGCGACGGGTTAGGGACCTGATAGACTCGGGGGCCGATGAGTGTTTCATTGATACCGGTCTCGCCTCTGATTTAGGCTGTTTTATCGAGGAGTTGGTCGAGAAGAAGCGGGTTCATGACCTCGATGGGCGCCTCCTGGCGGTTGTGACACAAAGAACAGAACCACTTAAACTCCAAGTATCCGGTAACCATGTCGAGCATAGACGGTTTTATTTAATGCGGTCTCGAGCCGCTCCGGTTATACTCGGTTTGCCCTGGCTCAAGACTCACAACCCCGTCATTTCTTGGGAGCGCCCGGCAATAGAGAGTTGGAGCCGGTACTGTTACCAGCGTTGTTTACGGTCAGCCGTAGGGGAGCGCGAACGTGCCGGTAACGACTCCCCAGAAACTATCTGCCTTGACGGAGTGCCAAACTGCTATCATGACCTACGACAAGTATTCAGCAAGGATGACGCATGCTCGTTGCCCCCGCACCGCCCATACGACTGCGCCATAGACCTGCAGGTGGGCGCTCCGTTGCCGAATTCACGGCTTTATCAGGTGCCTCAACCAGAACGAGAGGCACTAACGGAATATATGAATAGCTCGCTCACTGCAGGTCTAATTAGGCCATCGCGATCACCGTTAGGGGCGGGGTTCTTTTTTGTGGAGAAAAAGGACAAGTCGCTACGACCGTGCGTTGATTATCGTGGATTGAATCACATCACGGTAAAAAATAAGTATCCGTTGCCGTTGTTGGACTCCGCTTTCGCTCCGTTGCAATCAGCCACTATATTTTCGAAATTAGATTTACGCAGTGCTTACCATTTGGTCCGCATTCGGGAAGGAGATGAATGGAAGACTGCTTTTAAGACCCCGCTGGGTCATTTCGAGTATTTGGTCATGCCTTTCGGTCTGACTAATGCTCCCGCGGTATTACAAAGTTTGATCAATGATGTGTTAAGGGATATGCTGAATATCTTCTGTTTTGTCTATCTTGACGATATTTTAATTTTCTCCCGTTCGTTGCAAGAACATAAGCAACACGTCCGACTTGTCTTACAGCGTTTGTTGGAAAATAGGCGAATTTCATGTACCGGTCATCTCTTTTCTGGGTTTCATTATTGAGCAGGGCAAGCTGAGAGCAGACCCCAACAAAACGCAGGCGGTGACGAACGCCTACTCCGTCCAACCGGAAGGAGTTACAGCGTTTTTTGGGGTTTGCCAACTTCTATAGGCGATTCATTCGCGGCTACAGCCAAAAGGCACTCCCGTTGACCCGACTGATTTCCACTAAATTCCCATTCAAATGGGACTCGGCTGCGGACACGGCGTTCGCAAGCTTGAAAGCAGCATTCACAAATCCTCCAGTATTGCAACATCATAACCCTGACTTTCCGTTCGTCGTAGAAGTGGACGACTCGGATTCAGGGGTGGGGGCGGTGCTGTCCCAGCGTTCCCCGGTCGACCAGAAGCTGCACCCCTGCGCCTTTTTCTCTCGTCGACTCAGCGCGGCCGAGACGAACTATGACGTGGGCAATCGCGAACTGTTGGCTGTGGTCGCCGCCTTGCAAGAAGACCTCGCGTCGGCCTCCGGCGGGATTGCTCCAGCCTCTGCCCATTCCTCTGCGGCCCTGGTCCCACATCGCCCTGGACTTTGTCACGGGCCTTCCTCCATCCCGTGGGCGGTCCGTTATTCTCACTGTCGTGGACCGGTTCTCCAAGGCCGCTCATTTTGTTCCTCTGTTCAAGTTGCCGTCTGCTTTGGAGACCGCAGACCTTCTCGTCAAGCACGTTTTCCGTCTCCATGGCATCCCGGTGGACATTGTCCCGGACCGGCGGCCCCAGTTCGTGTCCCGCGTGTGGAAGCGGTTTATTGAAATTTGTGTGAAGTAAATAAACTGAATTTAAAAGTAACATTTGAGTCCACACCGTTTAATTGAAGAACTCAAGCTGAAATAACTGCTTTGGAATACAGTAAAACAAAATCACCGCACATTTAAGATTAACTCGACAAACCAAACTGTTAATTTCACCTAAATAAAACAGTCAGGGAAAAAGAAAACACAACAACAACCAAAGAGAAACCAAACATGCATCCATCCGTCCATCCTTCCATTTCCAATTCACTTTTTCTCACAAGGGCCACATTTTTTATGACTTTTTTTTAAACAAGCACAAAGGTAAAAATTCAGATTTTAGAGGCCTTTTATTTTGAAATACAATACATGCTGATTTATATAGCGCTTTCACAACAGCGGCGGAGAGAACAAAGCGCTTATCAAAACAGTTAACATCAAGTAAAATAATAAACACAACACACAACGTAAAACACAGACAGTCGTACAGTCCTAACAGAGGAGAGAATCAAAGTGTCCTTTAACCAGTGGATCAGAGACGTCATGCTCAAAATGTGCACACGTCGGCTACAAGCTATGTTTCAAAGTCAACAAAAAGCAGTCGCATCCATTGACGAAAAAAAAGATAGGTTCACTTCTCCTGTCCCATGGAAATCCATTTCAATTCCAAGTGGCGACTCTCGGTTCCAAATCCTCAACTTCAGCAGCCATCCATCCATCCGCACCACCGCCGACTGTCCAACAGCGCCGACATCTCCACTGAACAAAACGAGGTTGTGAAAAATGCTGCCCATTGCAGGCGCAAAAAACACAAGCGCCCCAGGTCTGTCCAGCACCGACAGTCAATGGCGCAGACATTCCTCCCAATCAAAATCTGTGCTGGTACAGGCGTAACCACGCCTTGCGGCAGCCTTCACCGAGTTACTCCCATTAAAACAAATAAGTGTGAAACATTTTTATTTTACAAGACTGTATCTATTAAACTCGCCAAATCGTGTAGCCACCCTAGGTGCAGCTACCAGTTGCACCTTTCTATTAAGTTGTCACGGGAAAGTGTGTCAATTTATCAAATCTATTTGAGTTAGGATGCACTACTTCAGGTCACAGTGAGATTGGCAACAGCACACTCTAGTTGGAGTCAAGGGGAAAGATCCGACAGGACAACAAAAAAAATACAGTATACTGAGTAAATATTTACAATCGGAGTAGATGGGAAACTGAACTAAATACCTTACATGCCTCTGAACCAGAATACAAAAAGATGAACAAGGAAAAAAACACAAGTTAAATTGCTATCAGTTCTTATCAGTTGTTTTGGTATCAGATCTGACCCATGAAAAAAACGACTGAGATCTCAGATTAAAAAAAATGCTGGTTTCGTCAGAAAAAAAAGGAAATCCTTTCAACTGTCCGACCACCCTCCAGGGGACGGGTGGCTTTGAAGTCCAAGATTTAAATATACTTTCAAGCTCATAAACGGACTGGTTTCTTCATATCAAAACTACAGTATTTGAAATCCAAACCACTCACGTGCATGCATACATTTGGTGTCTTTTATTTTGAAGGTGGTCAACGGTGCTCTCTGTTCGCAGCTTCCCGTGTGCAGAGTGTTCACAATAGCTGTCTTGTCCGCAGTCCACTCACTCCAGGGTTTGATGAGCGTGGAGGGATTGACACTCTTGACTAAATTCTCCTGAATTTGTCGTTAACGTGTTCAAACCTCCACTCGGGGCGTCCAAAGTCATCTTGCTGGACCGACCAAAACATCTTTTGTTGAAGTTTCGTCCCCGATTAAAGTCGTCTCGGTGGACATTGGTGTTTCTCGGCCTTGTTTAGCTTCGGTTAGCTTGCTCGCCGCAAACAAAGAGGCGCTCGTGCTCAACACATCGCTCTGCAAAAATCGTAAACGTAAAATTGTTGTTGTAATTTCAGTGTGAACAATGTGCACAAGGACATCAGAATACGAGGAGGAACTATGTGGAGAAAAAGGGGACCACAAGGGACAACGTCAACTGCTGGACGCCATTGGCAGGATGCAGCCAAGAGTTGTTCTTCACAGATTAGGTTTGGTCACAACGTTCGTTTCACTTGTCTTGTACTCTTTTTAAAAGCCTTTATATGCTGTCTTTCTTGTACTCACTGAGTGTGTGTGCGTATATTAGGGATGTGAATCTCAGCACTGAGGACGATTCGATACACATCACGATCCACTGCCAGCGATGCGATACTTAAACGATACATGGAATTTTCTGGCGATACGATTCGATACACATTAAGTTAAAATCAATGCGATCCGATACGATACAATGCAATTTGTTGCGATATTGTGCAATTAAACATGATGCAAATAAGCAAAGAAAAAAAGCTTTTAAAAAGATGGAATTCAGTATGGTATTACAAAAAGGATACCACTTTATTCCTTATAAAGAGTAGAACTTGTAAAACAACTTATTTAAGCCCTTTCACAATTGGGTTTTGTGCAAAGGAAATGTAAACAATTTGGCACCTGAGACTCACAGCTGTTGCTATAGTGTAAACACAAACAGACTCTCACTGAGTGTCTTATATGAAATATTCATATATATATATATATATATATATATATATATATATATATATATATATATATATATATATTAGTTCTTATCAGTTGTCATATAGCGTATATATGTATGGATACATATATATATACACCTGTGTATGTATATATATATATATATATATATATATATATATAAATCTATAGCGCAAGATGTCCACCCATCCACTGTAAGTGCAACTCTTTGCGCACTGTTCAGCGACACAGTAATCTCACTTCTCACTTTGTTGTACACATCGGGAATATGTTTGTAAGTGAACACAGACCTGTCTGGTATTTTATACCGGGGTTCCAAAACGTGCACGAGCTGTCTGAAACCCTCGTTGTCCACCACGCTAAGGCTGGAGGTCTTTGCATATGAAATAAGCAGTGGCCTTAGTTATAGCCATTGCGCGGTTACAGTGAGTTGCAAGGGGACTCCCAAAATAAGAGGCATTTTTTATTCTGATCCTGACCTGGTTTACCAAGAGTTTCTCCGGTGTCCGACGAGGAACTGGGCGGGGAAGCGGGAGGGAAACTTGTCGGTGATCTGGTGCCATCAGTTTAAGTGGGTCTGCATATTTGTGGTGCTGCCGTTGCATGGCTTCTTAGTGCGACATTCCTTGCAAATTACGGAGGTTTTATCAAGCTTTCCGTCTTTCTTTTCGAAGCCGTAGTATTTCCAAACATAAGATTTGAATGTTGCGGCTGCATTAAATATAGTAGTTTCCTTGCTGCTGCGTGCGCTAACTTCCATAATGTTTCGCTCGTTGTGTACTGGACTGTATGTGACGCACGGCTACCGTCCGTATTCAACACAAAACGCAAAGCAATGATGGTGCATTCATTGCGCCTAGGAAATGGCAGATATGTGACGTTTAACATGAATAAAACGGCGATTGAATCGGATTTTACCGATACCCATCAATGCATCGTGATGAATCGCGATTTCACGGATACCCATCAATGCATCGTGATGAATCGCGATTTCACCCGTCAATCGCGTCGTACCCAGTGAATGAGCCGATGCACTCGGAATGGCGGACGTGCGCATCGATGTATCGATTAATATCGATTATTTTCCACACCCTTAGCGTATATATGTATGGATACATATATATATACACCCGTGTGTATGTATATGTACATGTGCTTATACTTGAGACACACGGGTGTGTCGGTCTTATTTTACCCATGTATACCTGAATAGTTCATCACTATTCATTCACATGGATAGTGATTATTATAATCACTATTAAAACCATTTCCATTAATAGTGATTATAATCAGAAACAGACTGCTGTGTTGAAAGCAAACTTGAGAAAAATGAAGTATGCAACCATGGTTTAAATCCACTATAGGCTGAGTACTAGTGTACCTTAGATGTGCACTTTACAATGTTATATTGCCCTATTTTGATTTCATAAAAAAAGCTGTTAAAGCAGCTGCTGTGTGACAAAATATTTTTTCACCATTATTGATGGACAGTAATATTGTGTGAGAGATTATGTGTGAATAACTGCACCAAGTGAAAAATGTTCATGTAAAATTGAAAATCGAATTTGTTATTTCAGTAAATATTTCCATTTGGCTCATAGAAAACTGATTCATGATTCCATGTTGATGAGAGCATTAAAATGGTGGGAAAAAAATGACAAAAAATGTAAAAGGAAATTCAGAAACGATAAATGTGTGAGTAATCATGATTAAATATTTAGTTGATTTGAGTTTATTATGACAGTTGCATTTTTAATTAGATTAAATATTTTAATCGTTTGACAGCTCTAATATATATATATATATATATATTAGAGCTTCAGAGAGATTCAGAGATTCAGATATATATATATATATATCGGCTGGATAGCTCAGCTGGTAAGGCATCGGTTTGGCATACGGGAGACGGTGGTTCGAATCCCGCTTGGGGCAAAAATGAGCACATAACACCATCCAGTGTGGGTCCTTGGGCAAGATCCTTCACGCTAATGCCTACCTCATACAATGATGACAGACAATAAAACGAATGACATGCCGGCTCAGACGTCGCCCGGCCAAACAAGGTCTGCGTCAGGTGCTGGGGAACCAGAGCACCTTGATGAAAAATGGGCTACTGGAACAAAGCGGAGATGGGCGAGATGCGATAACATGGCTCTGTTGGAATGCTACTACTCAAGCAACCCTAGTCAGAGGGGTTACATGCAGAGAATGTGGGCTAAATGGCTACTTCGAAACCCACAGTCACAGTTGACCGCGAAACAACTAGTAGCTCAGTGTGTTCCAACATCCACAAACGGCAACTGCTGTCACAACTTGAGATTGATGAGGTACAACGCAGGTTCCATGGTGAAGGGCCCCAGGCTGCCAGATCAGAGGAGGAGGTCATACAAGAGATTGGGAGGCAAGCCCCAATGAATGCAGATAATGAGATTGGGTGGCCAGCCCCAATGAATGAAATGCTGAGCGAGGCAGCAACTGACCTGAAAGCTAAGATCATGGCGAGAATGAAAGCTGGGCAACAAGGAAAGCGGCTACGGCCAAATACCTCCAGCGAGTGAGGCAAGTCCTAAGAAGCCAGCTCAATGGCAAGAATAAGACCCGGGCAATAAACAGCTATGCCCTGCCAGTGATCAGATACCCTGCAGGAATAATAAGGTGGCCAAAGGAAGAGATTCAGACCACGGATGTTAAGACCCGAAAGCTCCTAACCATGCATGGAGGGTTCCATCCCAAATCCAGCACCCTGAGACTGTACGCAAGCCGAAAGGATGGAGGCCGGGGACTAGTGAGTGTGAGAGCCACTGTCCAGGATGAAACATCCAAGCTCCATGAATACATCAAGGAGAAGGCTCCAACGGATGACGTACTCTGAGAATGTCTCAGACAATGGGGAACAGAAGATGAGGCGCTGGAAGAGGGACCATCATGGGAGGACAAGCCCCTACACGGGATGTACCACCGGACCATAACTGAAGTGGCTGATCTCAAGAAGTCCTATCAGTGGCTAGAGAGGGCTGGCCTGAAGGACAGCACAGAGGCACTCATCCTGGCTGCTCAGGAGCAGGCCTTGAGCACCAGAACCATCGAGGCCCAGATATACCACACCAGACAAGACCCAAGGTGTAGGTTGTGCAAAGAGGCACCTGAGACGATCCAACACATAACTGCAGGGTGTAAGATGCTGGCAGGGAAAGCCTACATGGAACGCCATAACCAGGTGGCTGGCATAGTCTACCGAAACATCTGTGCCGAGTATGGACTGGAAACCCCAAGGTAAAATGGGAAACACCTCCGAAGGTGGTGGAGAATGACAGAGCGAAGATCCTGTGGGACTTCCAGATCCAGACTGACAAGATGGTAATGGCGAACCAACCAGATATCGTGATCATAGATAAAGGGCAGAGGAAAGCCGTTGTAGTGGATGTAGCGGTCCCAAGTGATGGAAACATCAGGAAGAAGGAACATGAGAAACTCGAGAAATACCAAGGGCTCAGAGAGGAGCTGGAGAGAGCCTGGAAGGTAAAGGTGACAGTCGTGCCTGTGGTGGTCGGAGCACTCGGGGCAGTGACCCCCAAACTAGATGAGTGGTTGCAACAGATCCCGGGAACAACATCGGACATCTCAGTCCAGAAATGTGCAGTGCTGGGAACAGCAAGGATACTGCGCAGAACCCTCAAGCTTGCTGGCCTCTCATAGAGGACCCGAGCTGAATGAGGGACGGACAACGTCGGACGGTTGGAGGGTTGAGACGAGGATTCATTTTATATAATATAAAAAAAATAAATCCATCTCACCCCTCGGGTGGTGTCCGTCCCTCATTCAGCTCGGGTCCTCTACCAGAGGCCAGGAAGCTTGAGGGTTCTGCGCAGTATCCTTGCTGTTCCCAGCACTGCACATTTCTGGACTGAGATGTCCGATGTTGTTCCCGGGATCTGTTGCAACCACTCATCTAGTTTGGGGGTCACTGCCCCAAGTGCTCCGATCACCACAAGCACGACTGTCACCTTTACCTTCCAGGCTCTCTCCAGCTCCTCTCTGAGCCGTTGGTATTTCTCCAGTTTCTCGTGTTCCTTCTTTCTGATGTTTCCATCACTTGGGACCGCTACATCCACTACAACGGCTTTCCTCTGCCCTTTATCTATGATCACGATATCTGGTTGGTTCGCCATTACCATCTTGTCAGTCTGGATCTGGAAGTCCCACAGGATCTTCGCTCCTTCGGAGGTGTTTCCCATTTTGACCTTGGGGTTTCCAGTCCATACTCCGCACAGATATTTCGGTAGACTATGCCAGCCACCTGGTTATGGCTTTCCATGTAGGCTTTCCCTGCCAGCATCTTACACCCTGCAGTTAGGTGTTGACTCATCTCAGGTGTCTCTTTGCACAACCTACACCTTGGGTCTTGTCTGGTGTGGTATATCTGGGCGTCAGTGGCTCTGGTGCTCAGAGATCTACGGGGCGTCTCGGTCGTGGCGGATCAGAGTTCTGATTGACTCGGGGGCCGATGATTGTTTCCTCGATACAGACATTACCTCAGAGTTAGGCTGTTTAATCGAGGAACTAACCAAAAAGAAGCGCGTTCACGATCTTGATGGGCGTCTTCTGGCGATGGTGACCCAGATCACAGAACCTCTCAAGCTCAAGTTATCTGGGAATCACGTCGAATACAGGCGGTTTTATTTGATGCAGTCCCGAGCCGTTCCGGTTGTTCTCGGCTTACCATGTGTTTACCATGGGACCGCCCGGCCATAGAGATTTGGAGCCTCTTTTGTTATGAGCATTGTTTACGATCCGCCGTAGGGGGGCGCGCGCGTGTTTGCAACGATGCCCCCGAAATCATCTGCCTTGACAGAGTGCCTAGTTGCTATCACGACTTGCAACAGGTGTTCAAGCAAGGACCGCGCCCGATCTTTGCCTCCACACCGTCAATACAACTGCGCCATTGATTTGCAGGCGGGCGTCCCGCTGCCGAGCTCTTGGCTTTATCAGGTGTCTCATCCAGAACAGGAGGCATTGAGGGACTATATTAACAGCTCGCTCGTTGCAGGTCTTATCAGACCGTCATGATCGCCGTTAGGGCAGGGTTTTTCTTCGTTGAAAAGAAGGACAAGTCGTTGCGGCCGTGTGTGGACAATCGTGGGCTCAACGACATTACCATTAAGAACAAATGCCCACTTCCGTTGTTGGACTCCGCCTTCGCTCCCCTACAATCGGCCACCATTTTCTAAAAATTAGACTTGCGTAGTGCGTACCATCTGGTTCGCGTACGGGAAGGGGATGAATGGAAGACGGCTTTTAAGACTCCCTTAGGCCATTTTGAGTATTTAGTTATGCCTTTCGCTTTGACTAATGCTCCCGCTATATTCCAAAGTCTTGTCAACGACGTGTGGAGAGACCTGTTGAATGTTGAATATTCTGTTGAATGTGATTATTTTGTTTTATCTCGATGACATTTAGATTTTTTTTCCCGGTCATTACAGGAACACAAACGGCACGTCGGGCTAATTTTACAATGGTTATTAGAAAACAGGCTCTTCGTCAAGGCAGAGAAGTGTGAATTCCACGTGCAAACCATCTCTTTCCTGGGATTTATAATTGAGCAGGGTAAACTGAGAGCCGACCCCGTCAAAACTAGGGTGGTGGTGGAATGGCCAACTCTTACTAGCCGTAAAGAACTACAACGGTTCTTGGGGTTTCCCAATTTTTATAGAAGATTTGAACATCCCAATCCTGACCATCCTTTTATTGTTGAGGTGGACATCTCGGATTCAGGAGTGGGGGTGGTTTTGTCTCAACGATCTCCGGTTGACAAGAAGCTGCAGCCCTGCGCTTTTTTCTCTCGTCGACTCAGTGCCGCCGAGTCGAACTACGACGTGGGAAACCGCAAACTACTGGCGGTCGTAGCAGCCCTAGAGGAATGGAGACACTGGCTCGAGGGGACTAAGGGGCGTTCAATGTTTTCACAGACCATAAAAACCTGGAGTACATTTGCTCCGCTAAAAGACTGAACTCACGCCAGGCCCGGTGGGCGCTGCTGTTGACACGGTTTAATTTCACCCTCACATACTGTCCCGGTTCAAAGAACACCATGCCTGACGCCCTCTCCCGTCTCCACAATCCCGCAGGAAGGGACCGCACACCAGGATCCATACTTGTATCCATACCATTGTATCCTGGGGGCGTTGAGGTGGTAGATCGAGCGGAGGAGGGTTCAGGAGGCTCAAGATGGGGTCCAAGTCCTGGCTGACTGTCCCGCAGGGAAACTGTTTGTGCCTCCTTCACTGCGTTCGGGAGGTGTTGCAGCGGGGGCATGCGTCCAA
Source organism: Hippocampus zosterae (assembly GCF_025434085.1). Classification (NCBI taxonomy): domain Eukaryota; kingdom Metazoa; phylum Chordata; class Actinopteri; order Syngnathiformes; family Syngnathidae; genus Hippocampus; species Hippocampus zosterae. The sequence goes on along the minus strand of NC_067471.1, from coordinate 1,638,281 downwards.
GGTGGCTTGCCATCCCGGGGTGAACCGGACTTTGCACCTCATCTCCCAGCAGACGTTCCATTTCGGCCGCCTGCACACCTGCTGCCTATTTGTCGGTGATTACACCTGCTATATCTAGGCGCTCCGGTAATCGACTCATTGCCGGAGTATTGCATGCCGTGCCACTGCTGTTTGCCCATGTATTTTAGAAAACGCTACTGGTGTAGCATTATTGACCTTTACATTCTTCGCCGTCCCATTGTGAATATAAATCATAATTTGCCTAATCAATTCCCTTGCCGTTTTTTGCAAGCGTTTTTTGTTGTCTTATATTGTTTCCTGGTTTTTGTTAGTAACCAGCGCTTTCCGTTAGACGGTATTATTTTGGTTTGTAATAAATATTATTTTGTGAAAAGATCCTTTTTTTGGTGTCTGCTATTTCGGAGAGCCACTTATTCTCGCTTTTATGTTACGCACCAAGCGACAGTTCAAAATAAGTGTTGTATAAAATATAGCATTAGCAATATATTTGTAGAATAAATGTAATAAATAAGCAAAAGCATTGAAAACACTGCGTAAGGTGGCTGTGCTATTTACAGTGGTTACAGGTTTCCACGTATGTTTATCCCTCGTAGTCCACCGTTTGCGATGAATGCAAAATTGTCTTTGAATCAAAGGCAAAGGCATTCGGAAAAACACGAGAGAGCTGAAACCTATGGGGGGTTTTAAAATGGCCGAAATTTCTTGACGTCACCGGCTGATAATTCTCAGGCATTTCAGCAATAATAAAAAAGGTTTTGGTTCCGTAATCATCACAATTTACCTATTTTGCACCATAGAGACCCATTATAATTCATATTTTTGAATGCATCGTAAACCTAATGTGTAAATGTGCGATTTACGTCAATCGCTTTGTTTTCGCTTGGACAGACGTATGCATGCCACATTGTTGGTTTGAGGTCATTCCAATTGTGCAACTTTTAGGTGGCGTCAGAGGATCGCAAATGAGTTTGCCTTTTTGCAGGAGGCTTCAAACCAATGCATTTTACATGAACACGTCCGGTCGGGATTGTTAGTAGGGCTTGGTTGGGACCTCCAGACACAATTTTTTTTTTCCTTTTGCAAAAAATAAAGAATAAAAAATCCCAAAGAACTAATAAAAACTATATGTATGGATAGCACAGATGCCTTTGAACATTTTGAGTATTTGAAAAAAAAAAAGAATGTTTGTATAACACAACATACATCATTTCCAAAATTGTAAAACGCGTAACTTTGGGGGTTTTTTTTGTTTCGAAGGACCTAAGGGTTATTCAGCAGCCTGACAGCAGTCGGTAGGCATCAGCGGCGGGATCTCTCCTTCTTGCAGCACGGGTGTAACAGTCTGGCTGAAGGAGCTACGCAGTGCTGTCAGGGCGGGCTGGAGGGTGTGGGAGCGACTGTCCATCATAGCTTTTAGCTTAGCGAGTATCCTCCTGTTGCCCACCTCCTACAGAGTGTCCAGGGAGCAGCCCAGGACAGAACTGGCCCTCCTTACCAGTTCAGTTTCCTGAGTAGGAAGAGTCGGCTCTGTCCCTTCCTAATCAGGGCGTCCGTGTTGGTTGACCATTCCAGTTTATTGTTTAGAAGAACACCCAGGTACTTGTAGGAGGTCACCCTCTCTATGTCCGTACTCTCGATGTTCATCAGTGCAGGTGAGGACTGGTTTCTGCAGAAATCACAACCAACTTTTCCCGTGGTTGATTTTGTGGTGATTCTGCTGGCACCAGTCCATAAAGTCTCTGCACGTGTTTGTCTTCTTGTGTCGTTCAGACATCAGCGAAGATGTTTGTCCTGAGCGGCTGGGTGCTGAGCCTTCTCACATTAAAGAGGAAGAGAAGAAAAAAGAGGTATCCTACTCAAAAGAGGAAGAGGAGCAGCAGGCCCATTATATTAAAGAGGAGGAGCTCGAGCACCCTTGCACAAAAACGAAGGTGGAGGAGCCTAGAGGTAAGATCTAAAGCCTGAGCCCAACTCGAATTTAGGGCCTAAAATGTACGTCATTGCTTCAGGTCGGGTCGGGCCGGGCTTCTCTCTCGCTGACTTTTTAAAAAATAAATATCACTGTGATGTTGCTTCCCAAACAACACAGTGTGCTGAGGCGTTTCAAGGCTGTGAATAGTTTTGGCCACGAGAGACAGTGTTTTGCAAACAAACATAAGTCACCTCATCACAACACGGACTGTACTCTTACAATGGCAATTCAAAGAACTCCTTCCTGTCTCTGTCTATGATCCACCCTTCATTATTCTTTTTTGTCTCTGCAGAAACGGAACTATAAAACATGGAACTGTTTATACAGTCTTATTTAACTTCGATTTCGTTACAAAAGAGAGGCTTTAATTTGTTCACATGAATCACCCCTCCTCCTCACGAGTCCTCACAAATAAAACATGAAATTTCGTGTTTGCTTCGGGCTTGGGCCTGCAAATCAAGTTAATTGGTCGGGCTCGGGCCGGGTCTGGCTGTTTTTTTTTTGGCTCGATCTTACCTCTAGATGAGCCCCCTGACATCATAGAAGAGGAGGAGGAGGAGGTTATCCGCAAGGTGCCTTTTACTGGTGTCCTTCTGAAGAGTGCAAATGAGTCAGAGAGGTGTCGGAAACCACCAGCAAGAACCAAAAGCAGATGGCCTCCGAGCTCCACTATCAGATTGTGAAAACATGTGCGCGCGCACACACACACACACACACACACACACACACACACACACACACACACACTGATGAACAATTATAAAAAAAGACACGGCAACGCACAGAGAACTAGTGATGGGCGTCATGAAACGTGTTGACACAATGACACACTCTGTTGATACTGTGTCGCTGACCACTGACACCTGCTGGACTTTCAAAATCCCTGAAGGCAACTGTTGGGGGAAGAGTGGCCTCCTCTTCCCCGTGTATTCATAGAATTTCAGATGAGGTGAATGTTGGTTCTTCAAATACAGTAAATATTCCCATACCCGCTCCGGTTTCCTCCCACATTCCAAAAATATGCATGGCAGGCTGATTGAACACTCTAAATTGTCCCTAGGTGTGAGTGTGAGTGTGAGTGTGAATGGTTGTTCGTCTCTGTGTGCCCTGCGATTGGCTGGCAACCGATTCAGGGTGTCCCCCGCCTACTGCCCGGAGACAGCTGAGATAGGCTCCAGCAACTCCCGCGACCCTAGTGAGGATCAAGCGGTTAGGAAGATGAATGAATGAATGAATTCCCATACCCGGAATTCTATGGAAAGGAATATCCTTCACCCGGACTAAAAACCCATGCATTAACATGTTGACTACGATATTACATGTTACCGGAACTTGCGTAAGCGGAAAGTCCACTACCCGTTACCCAGATGGAGGTGTAATGCCGCGGGAGCTTAAATACACGCAACGCCCACCCGATGCGACAGAAAATACACAACGCTGTAACAAGCTTTCACTTCGCGTTTTTCGATCATCAGATTATAAACGACGAGTTTTTATTGCTATTTTTTTTTATTGATATTTTTGTATATTATTGATTGTGTTGTTACACATGCATTTTGTCAACTTGCAGGTCCATAAAGGACATATATCAGGCTCATTTCCCAAATGAGGAATTTCTGTTATCAGGACAGATTGGACAGCGCAAACACGAGTCCATACCAGAGAATATTTACTATTGTATATATTTACTTATTTTTCACTTTCTAGCTGATCAGAAATTTCCACTGCTGTGCAGTCAGGCGTCCTATCACACCCTCACAGCTCTTCTATTTGAGTTCGATACTTTCCGGTTTATCTTTTTTTTTTTCATTTACTTTGTTTATTGAACATAAAACATATACAGTAATAATTTGACAGGAGGTAAGGTAAGTAAAACAGTAAAAAGGAAAGAGAAATCAGTCATCATTCAACAGTTATTTTGTTCAAGGGAGTAGGAAGAAGTAATCTTTTGCGCGTTAACCCGAAATATTCTCTCAAATCAATGATGGTCAACGTGCACATACTTGAATTAAAATCACATGTCAAAATCTCATCTATGCATCTTAAACAGGATGGCATGTTTACACAATTCATATTGATTCATTATCTCCCATGCAATCATCAAGTTTTTGATCTTGTCTGGTTCTTCATCAGGCGGCACCATTTGGGAGTAAATAACGTTCTCTAGCAATAATGTTTACACCAAGCAGTTTCAAAGCGTTTATCACAGCACACAACTACCGTATTTTCACGACTATAAGGCGCCATTAAAAGTCTTAAATTTTCTCCAAAATGGACAGGACGCCTTATGGTGCGGAGCGTCCTTTATATGCGCTGGGTTCCAAAATCTGACTGACAGCCGACACGCTGTTTATATAGAGAAAAGGCGGAAGTGACTGTGAAAGAAGTCGGCCAATCAGGGAAGGGTGGGCGTGTATATATACATATATGGAGAGGGAAAGAGAGAGAGGACAGACAAGCTAGTCCGCCAATGGTGAAGGGTGGGCGTGTAAGTGGACGCCTCAAGCCAGTACCAACACTTGTATAGCGTGTGGCAATGTGCATTGTTGCAAAACAACTCCGGTTTTGGTTTCTAAGAACCCCTGAAAATAAATTCGACAAAGAGACATGCCTACGAAGCTCAGTTAAAACTTAAAGCCACCGGTTATGCTTTTGGCATGCGTGACCATCTCACAGCAGCGGTGAAAAATCAAGTCAAGCAAATGAAATCTGAGCTTGCCGTTATTCCCGGAGGCTTGACTAAAGAACTCCAACCGCTGGACATTGGCATCAACCGGGCGTTCAAAGTAAAGTTGCAAACAGCATGGGAACAATGATCGATGGCAAACACAACTTTACAAAGAGTGAGAGGCAGCGCTGGGCGAGTTACGCCACAATACGCAACAACGAGAGGGAACGCGGCGTTTTTGATGGATTACGGTACTTGCACAATTGTTCAATTCTTTCTACACACACACGCGCTGCCACCATGTTTCGCTCTGTTCTTTACTTTCAAATGTGGGAAAGCTTCACACGAGAGAAATGTTGACTTTGCTGTTGCTACTCCTTCTTTCCGCTCGGCAATGCGTAGCAACTCACACTAGCATGTGATGCATTCAATGACAACTGAGATGTGCAGTTCTCTGCTTCTGATACAGAGGATGAGGACTTTGATGGATTTCTGGGTGATGATTGATCGAAAACGTGAGAACATTGTACGATGGCTAAATAAAATACACCCGAACTCAGTTCTGCTTTCGTTGCCTTTTTAAAAACGTGTTTTTATCTTATCTGTATGTCTTGGCATGCTACCGTATGCTTCAAGCTAACGTGTTAGAGTGCGCGCATGCATGCCGTATGTTTAAGCTGCCGTATGTTTTACCACTGTAAAACTGCGGCTATTCGTACGATGTGTCCTGTGTATGTGTAAAATACAGAAATGTCACGCATTAATGAGACTGCGGCCATTAGTACAATGCGTCGAATAGTCGTAAAAATACGGTATTCTAAATTAAATGAATAATACCATGTTTTTATTTCATGACAACACTCAAAAAGAAGAAAGAAAAATAATAATGATAAAAAAACAGTTATCAGTAAATTCTGTTTCTTTGAAACTGTATGATCACATTATGTATTGCAATTTGTTAAACATTTAAACATTTGTTTAAGGCGTATTTTAAAGGCATTGACTTTGGGATGTTCGATTTAACCATATTTAATATACTCTGTAAATTGACCTTTTGCGAGCTGGCGAGAGCTCAGTGGACAATTTGTTCTGATGTTATCTCGTGGTCAAATTGGATAATGTATCCTGAGGCTGAATTTGAGTCTAGTTTTTAGATCAATTTCATATTTAACTATCCATCGTACCATCACTCCTACCATGAAATGGCGCGCCTTCCATCAACGACTGATCGCAGACAGACAGACTTTGACGAAAGCATGACATTACTCTGAACCTTGCAACATGACCACCACTTGAACCTTATCATGTGACCTTGACTTAAACTGTCTTAGCAAGAAAAATAATATTAACACCTTTTGCAGACATAGACCAGACAACTCTGTCAGTGCATCATTTGGCTAGATTGCGGTTTCCTGCTTCCAGCTGTGTTCCAACCAAAAGTCAAGGGCCTACAAGCAATTAGGGTTTTCGTGGAAGCCAGCATTAAGATGACTTCTAAAAAAATGTTGTAACATTAGAGCACCTGTCATCATGTTATATGAAAACAAATGTCTTTCGAAAAAAAAAGCATTGGATTAAGAAGAAAGATTAAGAAATGAAAAGAAGCCGAAAACATATGATGGAACGGTCATCCAGAAAAAGACAGGATGATGTCCATTACAGAAAGGATGTTATCCATTAGGAGTTACGCCCCACTTAGCATATATAAGACTTGCATAGAGATGTTGCCTTTGCGCATTTGTGCCTTGACCACAACAATTGCTTGTATCACACTTGTGTCCTGAATGTTCAGTAAAGCCTCTTGCAAGAACTTCTCCATTTCCAGCCTCTGATTTCACACCTCACCTCAGCCTGAATCAAACGAACGCGCAGGACCTGGGGGGAGCAGAGGACGGTGAAAGGATCCCGCCGTGTCCACAACAACCTCTCCCTCCCCCGCCTCCAACATTCTCTGTGCCTTGCCGTGTGTCTTTTTTTGATGTAGTTCATCAGGGTGTGTGTGTGTGTGTGTGTGTGTGTGTGTGTGTGTGTGTGTGTGTGTGTGTGTGTGTGTGCGCGTGTGTGCGTGTGCGTGTGCGTGTGTGTGCGCGTGTGTGTGCGTGTGTGTGTGTGCGCGTGTGTGTGCGCGTGTGTGTGCGTGTGTGTGTGTGTGTGTGTGTGTGTGTGTGCGCACACGCGTGCGCACATCACGTGCTCATAGGTATCTTGGGATATCTGATATGTATCTGTGTTGATTGGGCTCTTCTAATAACCGCCATTCTAAATCTAAACCATAATTCCACATGTGTTTGTCTTCTTGTGTCTTTCAGACATCAGCAAAGATGTTTGTCCTAAGCGGCTGGATGCAGAGTCTTCTCACATTAAAGAGGAAGAGGAGAAAAAAGAGATCTCCCACTTAAAAGAGGAAGTGGAGCAGCAGGCCCAATATATTAAAGAGCAGGAGCTACAGCACCGTTGCACGAAGGTGGAGGTGGATGAGCCCCCTGACATCAAAGAAGAGGAGGAGGAGGTTATCTGCAAGGTGCCATTTACTGGTGTCCTTCAGAAGAGTATAAATGAGGCGGACAGAGAGGCTCCAAGGACCAGCTCATGTCAACACATGACAACAAAAGGTGTTGGAAACCACCAGGAAGAATCAAAAGTATCTCCACGATCAGAAAGTGACAACATGTCATTAAATGCAGATGAGGAGGATGAAGATGACTCTGAAGGTGATCTGACAAGTAACACAGACAACAAACCCTGGAAATGTTCTCACTGTGGGAAAATGTATGCTTGTAAAAGTGCTTTGGAATTCCACATCAGAACACATACTGGTGCGACACCGTTCACCTGTTCAAACTGTGGCCGTAAATTCTCTTGTAAGGCAAGCTTAAAAATCCACACAAGAATCCACACCGGTGAAAAACCTTTTGCTTGCACAGTTTGTGGGCAAAGATTTTCTGAGAAGGGAAAGTTAACAAACCACGTAAGAACCCACACTGGTGAGAAACCTTTTGCCTGCGCAGTTTGTGGGCAAAGATTTTCTGAAAAGGGAAGCTTAAAAATACACACAAGAATACACACTGGTGAGAAACCGTTTACCTGCGCAGTTTGTGGCCAAATATTCTCTCGTAAGGGAACCTTAAAAATACACACAAGAATACACACTGGTGAGAAACCTTTTGCCTGCGCAGTTTGTGACCAAAGATTCTCTCATAAGGGAAGCTTCAAACGTCACACAAGAAGACACTCTGGTGAGAAACCTTTTGCATGCACCGACTGCGGGCAAAGATTCTCTCAGAAGGTAATCTTAAAAATACATACAAGAACCCACGCTGGTGAGAAACCGTTTACCTGCGCAGTTTGTGGCCAAATATTCTCTCGCAAGGGAAACTTAACATGTCACACAAGAACCCACACTGGTGAGAAACCTTTTGCTTGCACAGTTTGTGGGCAAAGATTTTCTGAGAAGAGAAAGTTAACAAACCACGTAAGAGCCCACACTGGTGAGAAACCTTTTGCCTGCGCAGTTTGTGGCCAAAGATTTACTGAGAAGGCAAGCTTAAAAATACACACAAGAATACACACTGGTGAGAAACCTTTTGCCTGCGCAGTTTGTGGCCAAAGATTCTCTCGTAAGGGATACGTAAAAATTCACACAAGAACCCACACTGGTGAGAAACCTTTTGCCTGCGCAGTTTGTGGCCAAAGATTCTCATGGAAGCATCAGATTAAGAATCACAAGTGTGATGATGAGACAAGCAGTCATCATTGAAGTTTTCACTTCTCACCCAAGAAGGTTTCAGGTTTGCATGCACCAAGGCTGATAGTATTTTATCCACCTTATTACTGGGATGCTGACGTTTTCCTTGAGTGCATTGAAAAGTTTTATTTGGTTGTTGTAATGATTTAGAAAATTTAGCATTTTCATCAGGGAATCTTCATGAGTTAGTTTTCATTTGGTTAGAGTTGTGTTTTTTTAAAATGTAGTTTGTTGTGAGGAGGTTTAGACATTTGTCTTTGTTTTTTATTTTCCTCTTCAAAATTCAACAGTCCTTGAATTGTAGAAAATGTATTTTTCTCTTCAATTCTGCTACATGTGCTCATTTCTCACAACCCACTTGCTGTCAATCACCTTTGGAGGTGCTCAGAATTGAAAGGCCAGTTGGGAGTTTTTTTTCACGAGCAATGAACCAATATAAATCTAATCTGTGCACAACATGCTAATTTGTGTCTGTTTGATGTAAATGTTAGTGTCCTATCCTGTATCATTTGGGCCATGAATAAACCTTAACAAATGTCAGTGTCATTACTGTTGCATGTTATGCTTTTTGAAAAATAACAGAACCAAATATTCACTCATTTTGTGTCAGTTTAAACTTTCCTGGGTTCTGTGTAATTGTCTTTTGTCCGCTCCACTTCCTGGAAAACCCCTGGACTTCTTCTGATCCAGTCTGTGCCACAGTACACAGGAATGAAAATACCTCTGAGGTCAAGGTTCCTTAGCTTCTCTTTCAGAGGCTTCATCATGGTGCGCGGATCACTTTGCCTTGGTCATTGCCACAAGTTTCACACTTGCATCCACTTGCATTTTGTATTCTCCAGTGAAAAAAACTGCAAAGTCTGTTTTTATCTGTTCCATTGTCCTTCAGTGTTGCTCTCAGCCTGTTGTTAGCCCGTTCGCCCAACGTGTAATTACGAGTGACACGGTTTAAAATCAGCCATTTTGGTGCCCTCAGCACAAATGCTTTGTCGTGCCCCCCCGCCGGCTCTCCCAACGACCTGTCACAAATGAATAATATCTGGGTATTTGTCAGTTTTGCTTTAGTTTACAACATATTTAGCCAAAATATTTTACAAAATGTGGCAGTCCTGTGCCCCAGTGGTTAGCTCATCGGCCTCACAGTGCAGAGGTCGTAGGTTCGATCCCGGCCCCGACCTCCCTGTGTGGAACTTACATGTACTCCCCAGGCCTGCGTGGGTTTTCTCCGGGTACTCTGGTTTCCCCTCCACATTCCAAAAACATGCATGGCTGGCTGATTTCACACTCAAAATGTCTCCCTACGTGTGAGTGTGAGCTTTGATGGTTGTTTGTAGCAGAAAAAAAGTTATACTGGAGATCTAATTCATTTGCAGTGCGTTCTCTGAGCTGGATAGGGTTTCTTGTGCGCTGAGAGTGTGCGACCAGTGTGCAGTTGCGCATCTTAGAGAGAACATTGGTGCCGTTGCATCTCTGGTAAAAGTAAATCTAAATGAAAGATACCATTCATTGTATTGCCTCACGCCGGAAACTTCGATTGCCTTATGCTCTGAGACAATTAACTCGCTGGTGCTGCCTTTGGGAGGAGTTTTGTTTCTTGGATGCACACAATGTCTACATTTTCTTCACTCAGCAAGTTCTCTCGTAGTGGCAGTTCTCGGTTGCTACCGTTTGCATTCCATTGAAGGATATGCGTATTCGACCATTTGATCCCGGTGGTCTTGGGGTCAAGTCGTGGCTGAGTTGTTTGGGCGTTGTTGCTTGACGGTTGGGGACTTACGCAATGGGGGCATCTCCACCGGTGTAACTGTACGGCATCTCGAGCTAGGCTGTGGGTGAGCAACATGCAGTTGAAATGGAATTTGCTTTTGCAACTTGAGGAGACCAGTCTATGGGCCCCCTGCCGGACTCGTCTCTGGCACTCAGCACATCGTGCTCCTTCAAGTATAATGTCTGCATTTGGCTGGGGTGCTGCGTCGGAAGTTGATGGAAGAGCGGATGTGGGTGGAGGCAGTGTGGTAGTGTCCTTGGAGGGGACACCGTTACAGCAAAACCTGTACAGTATTATACCTATATTTGTGCCTCGTTTTATATTGGATTCTTCTTTCATTAAAAAAATGAAAATACATATATTTTTAGCTGTATTTCAATGTTGGTGTTTCACTATTCAAACAAAAGTGACCAAACGGCGTGTTTTTGTACTTGCTATATCTCTTTTAACGTAATATTGAGTCACCAAAAGAGCAACGGACAACACTGCGGTGAAGCTGCAAATGTCCTAATTCGTTTCAAGGCCTGCCCCCCCTCCCCAAATTCAGACAGAAATGTTTTATTAATATGCATCAAAATATGTAACAAACAAATGTTACAATTACATTATTGCACTATAAAGTGCAAATGCTGGAACCAGAACTTGCTAATGAGCGACGGGTAGATGGTCCGGAGCTCATTCTTGTAGGTTTTGAGGACCTCCACATACCGCTCCTTGGTGACTTTCACTGCTGCGCCAGATTCTTCGTTGAAGATTGGTCCAGTGATGCCTCTGGCCGAGATTTCTGGTTCCAGCAAGACGGAGGGAGTTCTCACAACTCAAACCTGTCCCGAGATTGGCTGAAAGAGAACTTCGCAGGCCGAGTCATCAGTCTCAAGACTGATTTTGAGTGGGCACTCCATAGCCCAGACCTAAGCCCCCCAGATTTTTTTCTTTGGGGCTATCTTAAGGACAGAGTCTACGCAGGGAAACCCAGAACCATCACGGAACTCAAGAAAGCCATCAGGGAGGAGATGAGAGTCATTACAAATTCAGTCTGTAAGAACGTCATGGACAACTTTGTGCTGCGCCTCAAGAAATGCACGGAGATAAAACGGCGAAGACCCTCATGTTTTGATGTGATGTTTTGAATATAATAAACTAGTTATGGCCAAAGTTTCATTTCATTCGAACAAAACACTAAGAAATGGGGCCTAATTAGAGTTGGGGCCCATTTTTTGGGGTCACCCTGTATAAACCCAAATACTAAAGTTTGAACTTCGTGCAAAATGTGAAAAAAAAAAGTATTTTTTCACTAAAAGTCACCTGTCAGTGGCAGCCTCGCCCCTCTTAAAGCGCCAGGTAAATATTGTACATCAATATGGGTTTCCCTGGATGAAATATGTTTGTTTTCTTCATGATTTTTACGGTCCTTTGACCCAATTTATACTAGTGATGATACAAATGGAAGTGGAGTCGCGAGTCATGCCCCGCACAAAGGGGGCGTGGTTAAATGGAGCCCGAATCGAGGCCCCTCTTGTTTTTTCCTCATATCACGTGACCATAGGTAAACGAGGCCCCGTTTTCAGCGATCACGTGACTGACTCACATCGTGATTCGCGCTCAATAAACAGGCGCAGAAAACAGGAAGAGTCCCCGCATGACTGTCTGACGTCAGTCTTGGATCATTGCTACGCTACTTCGACTGCTTGAGAATGGAGGCGGAGCCACCCAAAAGGCGAAGGACCACGAGTTTGGGAGCATTTCAAACAGATATCTCCCAACAATGCGAGAGGGTTTTCTCAAAGGCAGGGGAAATCATATCCAAAAAAAGGAATCGACTGAGCCCCTACACAGTAATTTTATTCCTGAACAAAAATCAATAAAATATACCATTCCCTCTATCCAATGTGTGTCCCAGTTACACAAGCACATCAAGTAACTGAACATACAACTGACAAATATACGGACAATATTTCATGGACAAAACTTCCATTATTTTGTGCACAGATTTACTTACTGGTTTGTTGCCTGTTAACCACATAACATCTGCGTTACATCAAATGACCAGCAGATGTCAGCACTTAAATGAGCTATTAAATGAAAATGGGACCTCGATTGATCAGCCTTTTGGCGAAGCAATTGGCCTAAAAGACTCGATACATTCACGGGCATCCCGCCATCACTACTTATACCCGTGGACGAGGGATTAATATCTCGTTGTGTCCAAGGACCGGCAACCCGAGGCCAAGGCCAAGGACTTGACTCCGAGGCAAAGGCCAAGGACCAAGGACCGACTTTCGGTCCTCGAGGCCAAGAACCGGCTCGAGGACCACAACACTGTGAATTATATTGTCCAAAATTGAAATTTGAAGACACCTACATACCCTGGATTGCATGTGCAATTCATGGTCAGTATGGAGCCAGTCTTCTTATTCACACATACCCATGCATGATAACAATGAGATTTTTGTCCCTGCCTTTGACGAGGCAAGACATCGGCTTTCAGGAAACAAAAGTCAATTTTCAGCAGCTTGATGAAAAACAACCAACCATGGCCACATATCACATAATTATAAGCATCAAGACTCTTGTAGGCTTTGAGAGTCTCGTGTGTGAAAATGCGAGAGGTATTTATCAAATACAGGCAGCGGGGCGTGAGTGGACCTGTTCACCGACGAGTAATGATGGGACGATGATACCTGTCAGAGATTTTCTCGGACAAAGTTAAATAAACGACTCGGCACACAGGAAAATTGTCTTCAATATCGGCGGGAGCGGACCTCTGTGAGCGAACGACGGTTGTTGCTCCGCGATCACACTCAAAATCCCGTCTCCGCGAGTTCCACATTTTATTGTAACATAGGCAAAATACAAGAAAAACACTGCCCCCAATATTTGCATGCCGCACCCCCGGTCGGGCACCTCAGTAGTGATTGGTTACCTGTTTTTCAACCTCGAACCACCAGTACATAGGCGCCTTTTCTGGCTGGTCTACATCGAATTAGCATGCTGTAGACTTTGCGGATGGTCAATGTCGTCTGGGCGCGACGGGTTTTCTCAACTCGTCTTTTGTTGCTCAACCGCTGTTCCCGGATTATTCATTCCCCTTTTGTGACCGAGTTTCGCCTTCTCCCCTGTGGTCGCCCACCTGTATTGACGTGCTAATTGTGGGCTTCAACAGCCGGCCTTTGTGTGTAGGCATTTGGGGGTGCCGGGTATGCACCCAAACGCTTCGATGCGCCCAAATAAATGAAACTTTAAAAATGATACATTTTTGCTCATAGATTCTTCTAACAATACCTCAAGGAGTGTATTGACTCCACTTCACAAACAGCACTATATTGACACTGGGTTGGTCACCCAAAAGTGACCCCTGCAGTAGTTATAAAATCATTGCAGGTAAAGAAATTCTTTGTTTGTGAAACTGCTAAACTGAGTTAGTATGTAAACTATAGCAATTTTGAGTTACAATTCCAATTTTTAACTAATGTAGATGTAGCCGGGTCTTTGGAAAGACTGGACTGGACACAAAATAATTTTTAGGTGGACTTTATTCCCGACTGAACAATGAAAAATTGTTCAGCATTAAGATGAAAGACTGAGATGTTAACTGAATTTTAAAAGAGGTCAAAAGGGACCTAAGAGATCAAAGAAAATCATTTAACAGATTCCAGACAATTACGCCACAATAGTCCAAGCGGACACCAACTGGCTAGCCCTGGACCGACTATTTTCTGCTGCCCAGGTGCTAACAACGTCATGAAGTGGTCCGGCGATCTTAGAGAAGCCTTCCACAAATCTCCGATAATAGCTACAAAAGCCTAAGAAAGACCTGAGTTCCTTTACTATAGTGGGAATAGGCCACTGTTTCACTGCACTTATTTTATCTGGGTCTGTTTTTATGCCTTCCGCAGACACCTGGTGGCCCAGAAACTTCACTTCTGTTTTTAGGAAGTGACATTTCTCAATCTTTACCTTAAGGCCTGTGTCCCTCAATCGCTTCAGAACTGTCTCTAGTCTCACGAGATGGTCATGGAAGGTTGGTGAGAAGACGTCGCTTTTTGATCCTTCGATGTCGGCTCTTCCTATCATTGTGAAGCAGAATTCACCAAGCGTTGGATTGTTCACCCACTAATAGGGAACGTGAGCTGGGTTTAGACCGTCGTGAGACAGGTTAGTTTTACCCTACTGATAATGTGTTGTCGCGATAGCAATCCTGCTCAGTACGAGAAGAACCGCAGGTTCAGACATTTGGTGTATGTGCTTGGCTGAGGAGCCAATGGTGCGAGGCTACCATCTGCGGGATTATGACTGAACGCCTCTAAGTCAGAATCCCGCCTAGACGTGCCGATACCGTAGCGCCGCCGCCCCCCGGTTGGTCAAGGTTAGCGGCTCCGGCCGCGCGGAACGCCGTTCGACACTGGGCTGGGGTGCGCCCGGATGATGGGTGCCCCCTCTCCGGTTTATCACACCGCATGTTTGTGGAGAGCATGGTGCTAAATGACTTGCAAACGACCTGATTCTGGGTCAGGGTGTCGTACGTAGCAGAGCAGCTCCCTCGCTGCGATCTATTGAAAGTCATCCCTCGATCCAACCTTTTGTCGGCCGGTCCCCCTCCCCCCTCCCGAGCGCGACGACAGCGACGACGGGGGGACCCGCCGAGCGCCGCAGCTGAAGAGATCCGCGGGAAGGGCGCGGCGCGCGTCCAGAGTCGCCGCCGACACCCGCCGAAACCCGACACCCTCGCACCGACCCGCCTTCGCGCGGGGCCGGCGCGGACGCCCGGCGGGGAGCGGGCGAAGCGGCCGGGACGGGGGCCGGGTGGCCAGCGCGCCGGGGGGGCTCGCGCCCCCGCCGTCGCACCGCCTGCCCGGCCGCGCCGTCCGCGTCCGACTCCGCCCGCCTGACCCCCGCCGGGGCGGCTCCGCGCCCGCACCCCGGCTCCGGCGGCGGCGAGGGGCGGGCGGCGGGGCGGCTGCTCCCCCAGCCGCGGCGCGCGCCCAGCCCCGCTTCGCCCCCCAGCCCGACCGACCCAGCCCTTAGAGCCAATCCTTGTCCCGAAGTTACGGATCTGACTTGCCGACTTCCCTTACCCACCTTGTTCTAACATGCCAGAGGCTGTTCACCTTGGAGACCTGCTGCGGATATGGGTACGGCCTGGCGCGAGATTTACACCTTCTCCCCCGGATTTTCAAGGGCCGACGGGGGCTCACCGGACGCCGCCGGAACCGCGACGCTTTCCAGAGCACGGGCCCCTCTCTCGGGGCGAACCCATTCCAGGGCGCCCTGCTCTTCACCAAGAAAAGAGAACTCTCCCCGGGGCACCCGCCGGCTTCTCCGAGATCGTTTGCGTTACCGCACTGGGCGCGGGCGCGTCGCGCGCCGGAGCCGTCGCCTCCCCCCCGCCCGCCCTCGCGGGCGGGGCGGGGATAAAGGCGCCGGACCGACGGCGCGCCGCAACCGCGCGCCCCTCTCCGCCCTTCCAGGTTCGGGGATCTGAACCCGACTCCCTTTCGATCGACCGGGGGCGACGTAGGCCATCGCCCCGCGCTTCCGAACGGCGTTCGCCCATCCCTTAGGACCGACTGACCCATGTTCAACTGCTGTTCACATGGAACCCTTCTCCACTTCGGCCTTCAAAGCTCTCGTTTGAATATTTGCTACTACCACCAAGATCTGCACCCGCGGCGGCTCCACCCGGGCCCGCGCCCGAGGCTTCCGTGCTCACCGCGGCGGCCTTCCAAATAGACCAGTACGATCTGAAACGCCAAGTCACTCATTGTAGTCTGCATTAGTCGCTGAAAAGTGGCGGGCGCATTACACAACCCAAAAGGCATTCTAAGGTACTCATAAAGACCAAAAGGTGTGGTAAATGCCGTTTTGTGTTTATCCTTCTCATGTACTGCCACCTGATGGTACCCACTGGCGAGATCAAGTGTGGAAAAGAACTTGGCGCCACTTAGAGCATCCAGGCTTTCATCGATACGGGGGAGCGGAAAAGCATCCCGCCTCGTTTTCGAGTTGAGCCTCCTATAATCAACGCAAAGTCTCAAACTGCCATCTGATTTTCGGACCAAGACGACTGGTGAAGCATAGGAACTTGAACTCTCTTGAATAACACCTTTCCTCAACAACTCTGATATATGTTCTTTGACTTCCTGATACTGATTAGGTGGGATACGACGGTATGCTTGGTTTACTGGGATTTCATCAACCACGGGGATTTCATGTTTAACCCTGTCAGTAAATCCCAAGTCCTCGTCTTGTAGAGCAAAGACATCCGCATACTTTGTCAGGAGCCCCCTAAACTCTGCCTGTTGGGTCGTTGTACCACCTATGTCCAACCGGTCTAGTAAGCCCTGTACGTCACAGTTTGACTTTGGAACACTTTTCCGACTAATTGTGACTTCCTCGTGGTTGGCCGAAATCTGTCGAAAATTTACTTCTAAGGTATCGCCTTCCCTACACTGACACTGACTTAGAATACCTAGCCGTGTTCTTGGAGCTACCCAGATGTCCTCTGGAGACAAGTTGACGACTTGGACTGGGAAAACATTGCTGTGGGAAGGGACTACTGTTGGTACCACAATCAATCCTCCTGGTAATTGGCTATTTCCAGGTTCAAGCAGCATGCTTACAGCATCATTGGACGACCTCTTTAGGCCCCGTGCGTACACTGTTGCGACGGAAAAAAACGGTACTCTAACTTTGCTTGTTCCTATGACACGAGCAGCTGAAACCTTCTCTACCAACTCTGTTTCTTGCACGCGCTGAAAGGCCTCTTTCCAGGCAAAATCCAATTCACCACCTAAAGTGGTGTCGAACTGTGCCAATGCCAATTGTTGACATCGCTTGACAATGTTCATTCCAATAATACCCTGAAAAGATTTGCCAGCCTCATCTGTGTTATCTTGGATAACTAGGAATCCACACTCAGGGATCCTGACTCCCATTGCCTGCACGTCCAACTCAACATAACCTAAATAGGGTAGAGGCAAGTTATTTGCTGCGGTTAGTTTAAGCCATTTAGCAGTACAGTGCATATCTTTATCTCCTCCATTAAGACAGTTTCTGAAAAAACTTTCTGTGAGGGTACTTACATTGCTTCCAGAGTCAAGTATGCATCGCAAGGGGACTCCACCAATCTGTATGTCTACTTCAGGGCATTTGCCTACAGCCCTCTCTATAAAATGTTCTCTCGTCAAAAAAATGCCTGAACCTTCACTCCGACCCCTCACTGCCCGGCTCACAACAGTGGAGGATTCCCGTTTCTCTGGACTGGCGGGCTGGGGACAGTCGGATGTTTGGGTTTGCGTGTCACCGGACATTGCCTGGCAATATGTCCAACACCTCCACATCGCAGACAAATTGGTTGGCCGTCACTCGTATATTTGGGTTGAACCTTAGGTCTGCTATTGGTCATGGTGAGTCCTCGGACGGCATTTGTCAATTCACTAATAGCCTTTCCCTGTTGGGCAATTATTTTAACTACTTCCTGCAGGGTCACGGATAAGTCAGTTTGGACTTCAGTGGTTTTGTCTCTCTTCGCTAAAGTCCTATCCTGGTGGTCACTAACCAGGTTTCTGTTCTGTGCAACGCTAGTGTGAGGTGGTTGGTCTTCAAGGGCCCACATCATTGCCTCCTTTCTCACATCGAATAGACTACTTTCCGGTCTCTCTCTGAGCAGCCTACGCAGTTCACGCCTCAAGGTGGAGTCTCGCAGTCCCTCCACGAACTGATCTCTAAGAGCGATCTGAGCATTAGATACCACATTAGGCAACTGTTGGAGGGCTGAATTGAGCAGCTGTGAGAGAGCATGTGAAAATTCGCGCACTCCTTCTCCATCAAGTTGTCTGCGAGCATAAAAAGCGTGTGGAAGTTGCGGCACTGTACGGTTTTCTCGAAAGGCTTCACGCAAACATGAAAACACGTCACTGGGCTTCTTAGGTTGCCCTCGCATGCAAAATTTGACCTCCTCTAGAGCTGAACCTTTTAACAGTGAAAGAATGAAGTCTACTTGGTCTTCCTCCTGTAAACCTCTCATTCTTATTGCTCGTTCCACTTCCTCGATAAACTCATCGACAGTGTCCACATCTTCCCCATTCTTCCCACAAAAAGGTACAACTTGTTTTTCCTTTGAGATGTAAACAATTGATCTTGTCTGAACATTACCCAAATTTGCAAGGCTTGACATGAGAGCCTCCTGTTTCCGATTGAGTTCTCTAATCTGTGACTGTAATGCGGTCACACAGTTAGCTTCCTCACCCAATTGTAAGGAACTTGGGTCCTCCTCGCTGTAGGTTCCTGCTAGAATGGCAGCTGCTTGCACGTTGTCCTCTGACATTTTCAGGTCTCCGTTCCAATGTATTTAATGCAGCAAAGCGCAACAGTCACAAAAAGTCAATCCGTTTCTCTTCTGACAGCTTTGAAGACTCCCTCGCGTCCAGTGATGCGTGTCGATGCGAGGCTGTTCCACATTCAACCACACGAACCACCGGCTGTACACGAAGGCCTTACTCCATCGACACTCCACACTATGGCGTCAGGACTGCTTCACTTCTCACCACTACTGTTGTCTATTATACTTAAACTCACAATCTCAGAACTTAATAGGGAATCCCACTTCTGACACCAAAATTGTGTAGCCGGGTCTTTGGAAAGACTGGACTGGACACAAAATAATTTTTAGGTGGGCTTTATTCCCGACCGAACAATGAAAAATTGTTCAGCATTAAGATGAAAGACTGAGATGTTAACTGAATTTTAAAAGAGGTCAAAAAGGGACCTAAGAGATCAAAGAAAATCATTTAACAGATTACAGACAATTACGCCACAATAGACAACAGCAGTGGCTTGCTTAATAGGAACACAGAAATAAAAATACATTATTTACAAGTCACAATACTTCTTAGTGCAGAACAAATAATCATTACAACCCAATGTTTTGAGATGCAGCCACACTTACTCGATATGTTCCGGTGTGTTGGGTGTGTACAAAGCACGTGGTCAAACATAAATTATCTCCCCTCTAAAGAACAGATAACAGTTCATATAATTTACAGTAAAAAAACATATTTACATCTTATAACATTGCAACACTTACGCTGTACAGTTGTTCACACGACTCACGAGTGGTAGATGTCAAACTCCAACCCAAACCACTCCAGATATTGTGCTCTACAAATACCATTCAAGTTGGGACCTACAGTGGGCACAGTTCAGCGACTACCCTCCTTTATGTGCATGTCACCCTTTCTGGTTTGATTCTCACACGCTGCATATGTTCCCGCGTGTTTTGATCTAGTGTGGCTCTTAAAGTGACAGTGCTACATTTGTTAAACAAGGAAGCCTTCACTACAAGCATCTAAGTAAGGTTCACCTGGTTACATAGAAAATGTTGGTTAAATCATGTGAAATAAAAGACAAGAGTGATGAGTTTGTGTTTTTTTTGAGGAACACAATTTTTTGGAGTGTCTCTGCTCCAAGGTGATTTCTCCACTTCGACACCAGCTCTACAGCCTCAGAAAATACTCTTTCACATGGTTCAGATGATAATAGTGAGCAGAGAGTTTTCAATGATTGAATTGATGCAGATGTGGATATGTTTTCTGTTTCAATTTCTGTTTCCAGTTCCAATATATGTAAAGGGTCTTGGTTTCTGGGTGTTTGCTTCTGACAGGCAGCGTTGAACTTCAATTGTGGAGGATCTCCCAATTATAAGATAAAATGAATAAAGCAACTGTAAGGCTCTTTAACTGACTATCATATATATAACAGGTCATTCACTTGATAAACTGATAAAGTGGGTGCAATGCGCCACCGTAAAAAAATGTATATAACAGTAAACAATGCTCAAAGGAGAAATATATTTACCAAGATCAAAAGTATTCCACACTGGGGGAAATTTCTGAGAACGATCCATAATTTCGCTAAACTCCAGCCAACAAACCCACAACATGTTGATACAGTTTGTGTCCTTATGAACACACTTTGGCGCAGCACATTCAAACGATTCAGTTCCTGGATTGGTCACGTGATTCCTTCTTAAAGCAATACACGCACCAATACGGGGTTTCACTCTTGAGCTCTTGGCACTGTGCTAACATACCAGTGTCGCTCATCTCATCACTACTGACGACTGCTTTTGCTTCCGAGGTGCGCGCATCTTCATAACGTCACTGATGTTTGCAAACCTTGAAATTGGTTATAATGAAGTGTCGCCAAGTTTATCTAACCCCGCCCCCAGAAGATGCTCATTGGATGTTCAATGCTCCCTTTCAGATGTGCCGGATATGTCCTCACTGCATTCGTTCATTTTAATTCACCAGTTGTGTTTCTAGACAGAGCAACTGCCAAATCTTACCCAGTTGGATTTTTTCCGAATCTTTCAAGGGTGTCCAAATCCGGTCCACGCTGTGTTTTAGATGTCTCCTTCCTCCAACACAACCGATTCAATTGATCACACACACACAACTAAAATCACTTCATGCCTTCTTTCAGCCATTCGGAATCTACGAACATAAAACATGTCCAAGCAATTATGAAACAACAGAATGCAATTTAGGTCATCTTAACATGAAATAATATGATGCTCAAACATAAAATGATAATAATATAACATAAGCTTAAACAACTATCATTCTTTCTATTCTAAATTGGCAATAAAAAAGCGGATTTTTTTATTATAACACACATACAAAAAAATGTTTAACTTTTCTCAACTGGTGGTAAAGGGTCAAAAAGTACACTGATTCATAGCTCATGTTGGTCCACAGAAAATACTCCTGTGATCAGCAATGTTGATTCCACCTGTCACATTCTTCTGGCAGATTGGTTGTTGATCGAACACATTTATGGATGAACTGATATGACACAGTTACTAAAAACACAGTTGAAGATGTGCTTTCGTACGTCTTCCAAAAAAAAAGATCCCGATTTGCTTCATATAGTTTGTTGTGAAAACACTCTCAAGTAACAATTTGGAGTAATTCAACAGAAAATAAGTGTGTGCGCAATTATAACATGCTGGATCGGGGGCCTAGAGGACCAAAGATGCCCACCCCTGGTCTCTCTATTAATACAATACAATACAATACAATACAATACAATACAATACAATACAATACAATACAATACAATACAATACAATACAATACAATACAATACAATACAATACAATACATGCTGATTTAAGATTAAGATTAAGAAAACCTTTATTAGTCTCGCAATGGAGAAATTCCAGATTCACAGCAGCAAAGTTATGAAAGGATATAGCGCTTTCACAACAGCGGCAGTAACAAAGCGCTTAACAAAACAGTTCACATAAAGTAAAATAAATAAACACAACACATAACATAAAACACAGACAGCCGTGCAGTCCTAACCACTTTTCCGTCACACGCTTTGTTGTTTGAAGCAGTGTGAGATGAAAGAGGAGAGAATCAAAGTGTCCTTTAACTGGTGGATCAGATCAGAGACGTCATGCTCAAAATGTGCACATAATCTTCTGTCTGTTTTCAGGGGACGCAGGCTTCATTCCAGGTGGTCTCTTGCAACATCGATTTTTCACGCCAAACCAAGATTCTCCGCGTTGTAGGGGTCATCCTCACGAAGAAACGTAATCGTCATCTCCCAAGCGGGTTCACCTTTCTAGATGATTATGCTGATGAGGAGACAGGCCTTGCAGATTCTTATCGTTTTCATTGCTTCGTCAGCCTCGCTGAGAACACGGGCTCGAAACAAGCGGCTCACCAGCGTATCCAACATGGCCATCGATAGCCGCCGGATGAACTCCGACTAAATGTTTCTTAGATCTCCAACAAGGGATCCATGCTGCCTCCGTGTCACTGGCACCAAAGGAACCAAGGCACCCCAGACAGAGCCTGTGCCATTATGTTCCCTCGGTGTCAGATGGATTGACCCCAAGCTGCCAAATCCAAATATCTGGAACGCAGAATTGTAGTTGTGAGACACTGGGTAAAATGTCGCCCTGAAACATGGTTCACAACAAACCTTCTTAAATTAAATGCTAATAAAACTGAAGTCCTCCTTCTTGGCACCAAATCCACTTTATCCAAAGTAAACAGTTTTCCCTTCAACATTGACAGTTCCCTAGTGTCCCCCTCACCCCAGGTTAAGAGTCTGGGTGTCATCCTGGATAGCATGCTCACCTTCCACTCACATATCAACACCATCACCTGCACTGCTTATTTCCACCTCTGCAATATTACCAGACTTCGCCCTTCCCTCACCCCCCGCACCACTGCTATTCTTGTCCACAGTCTTGTCACATCCCGCCTTGATTACTGCAACGCTCTCCTCTTCGGCCTACCTCAAAAGTCCCTTCATAAAATCCAGCTGGTTCAAAACGCCTCTGCTCGCATCATCACAAAAACATCTTCCCAGCAGCACATCACATCACATTTATATAGCACTTTCACAACAGCGGCAGCTGTAACAAAGTGCTTTACAAAACAGTTAACATAAAGTAAAATAATAAACACAACACATAACATAAAATACGGACAGTCGTGCAGTCCTAACCACTTTTCCGTCACACGCTTTGTTGTTTGAAGCAGTTTGAGATGAAAGAGGAGAGAATCAAAGTGTCCTTTAACCAGTGGATCAGAGACGTCATGCTCAAAATGTGCACACGTCGGCTACAAACTAAGTTTCAAAGTCAACAAGAAGCTGTAGCATTGACGAAAAAAGAGATTGGTTCACTCCTGACCCATGGAAATCCATTTCAATTCCAAGCGGCGACTCACGGTTCCAAATACGCATCATTATTGTTATTATGATTTTATGTCCTATCTTGTTTACTAATTTTTACATTGTATTTTCTTATTGTCTGTACAGTGTCCTTGGGTGGCATGAAAGGCGCTTTTAAATAAAATGCATTATTATTATTATTATTATTATTATTATTATTATTATTATTATTATTATTATTATTATTATTATTATTATTATTATAAAAAGGCTTATCCGAGAGTGAGCAAACTAGCGTTGTGGGTGTTGCTTGAACGGTATGGGTTGAAAGGCAGATGTCTGGATACCATTATGGACCTGCATGAGACGACAGAGTATAAGGTGAGGGGAAGGGAGGGAGTGAGTGGAGGATGGATGCCAGCGAGAGGGCTCCGAGAAGGATGCTCTACATCACCGATCCTCTTTAACATCTACCATCAGGCGGTGATGAGGCAGGCACTGGCGGCGAGGAACCGAGATAACAGTGAGGAGAAAATGGTGGTGTGGAGGTGGATACCAGGAGGGTCATTCGCAGGTGAACATGGCTGGGAGAGAGGGAGCTCGGAAACAAAAGAAGTGAGTGTATCGAGCGCCTTGTTTGCAGACGGCACTACTATAGCGGGAACGAAAGGAGAGATACACGAGAGTGTAAGGAGAGTGAAAAGTGTGATGACTCAGTGGGAAGAGTCATCACACAATGAGGAGAAGGAGGAGGTGCTGGAGTTTGGAACGCAAGAGGGGGAGGAGATTAGCATGTTAGGAAGCTGGATTGGTACTCAGGCAGACGTGAAAAACAGGATCAAAAGGGCAGGAAAGGTATGGGGGAGTGTGGAAGGGTGGCCGAAAGGGACACGACTATCAAAGAGGTGGCAAGGGAGAATAGTAGAGGCGTGTGTAGAGAGCAGCTTGCTGTATGACTGTCAGGTAAGAACGTGGTTGAAGAAGGATGGGGGGAAACTACAGAAGTGGATGGATAGGTGCTATAGGTATGTGTGGAGTGATAGGAACGGAGAACCACTGAGGCAAATGCAAGAAAGAGGAGTGAATATGTATGACGTGAGGAAAATGCTGGGAGTAAAATCCATTGAGTGGAAAATCGAGAGGCGAGTGTTGCAGAGAATCGGACATGTGATGCGTATAGGAAATGAAAGACTAAAAAAAAGCTATGGTATTGGGATGGTGGGAGGAACTGGAAGGAAGAGGGAAGAAGATGGGGCGCAAAAGGAAGACTGTGTTGTACTGGAAGAGAGTGATGAGGAATGCAGGAATGGACTGGACGGAGGTGGAAAGATTGACGAGTGACAGGGAAGGATGGAAGCGGAGAGTGAGCGAGCGAATGGATCACCTGTATAAATGGGAAAATCAGAAAGGTCACAGATATGAGGTGGGAAGGAACGAGGAAAGACTGGAAAGGAATGTTAGGAGAGTGAATGACGGGTTGATATGTCATTATGAGGGGTGCGGAAAAGTGTGCAGGAGTAGAGCTGGTCTAACCATGCACGAAAAACGCATACACCGCAGGAACGAGGAACAGGTGGAGTTTGAGTGTGGGAAGTATGGGAGGAGGTTTGGGTCAAAAGGGAATAAAATAAGTCACAAAAGGAGTTGCACGGGAGGAGCGTATGAGGAGAAGGGAGAAAGGAGACAGTGCGTAGGGTGTGAAAGTTGGGTGACGAAAACCAACTATGCCAGACACATGAGAGGGTGTGAAAGAATGGACAGAGAGAATGAGGTGGAGAGGGGAGGAGGGAGAAGGGAGGGAGCGGGCGTGGCGCGTGGAGGGGGACCTGGGGGGACGAAGGGCGAATGGGGAGGGGGGTCGTGGAGGGAGAAGGGTGGCTTGCGGGAGGTGTGAGAAGGAAATGTTGGCGGGGAACCTTGCGAGACACCAACGGGATTCGTGCCGGGTGTGGGACCCGGGAGGGGGGGCAAGTCCCTGACAGGGGCCGACTGTCCAGGATCAGGAACAGGATATGGATGAGGTCAGACAGGTATGGAGGGGCAAGGTTATGGATGACTTTGAATGTAAGGAGCAGGATTTTATATTGAATGCTGTGTATAATGGGGAGCCAGTGGATATGTTGGAGGACAGGTGTAATATGGTTTATGGCTGGTGTGAGCGTGATAATGCGAGCGGCTGAGTTTTGGACCAGCTGAAGCTTATGGAGGGTTTTTGGGGGGAGACCGAGCAGGAGGTAGTTACAGTAGTCAAGTCGATAGGTGACGAGGGTATGAACAAGTATTGCAGTGGAGTTAGGGGTGAGAGAAGAGCGGAGCAGGTGAATGTTTCTAAGATGATAATATGCAAAACGAGTAATGTTGTTGATATGTGAGATGAAGGAGAGGGTGCTATCAAGGATGACGCCCAGACTCTTGACCTGAGGGGAGGGGGAGATGGTGGAGCTGTCAAAAGGAATGGAGAAATTGTTTATTTTGTTTAGGGTGGATTTGGTGCCAATGAGGAGGAGTTCAGTTTTATTGTGAGGAGTTCACTTTTATTTTATTATTTAATATGTCAACCACAAGTTGACATATTAAATAAACTTAAGGCGATCGGTTACACAGTTGAACATGGAAATAGAGCAGCGGCAAGAGAGGTCAATGTTAACGAGTCAATGTTATAACTTGCTGTTACTGAAGTGAACTGTGTCGCTGGCAGATGATGTTGAAGTGTGTGCATAAGTCCTTTGGTTTAGGCGTGACACTCAATTTGAGTTTTTATTGCTTTAAATGCATTTTCAGGCCGAGTTGAGGACTTTTTTTGAGTTTGAATTTATCTTCATAGGAATGAGTTATGTGGTCAAATTAATGGTGATTTAGGCTTCAGGGGGCATCCTGAACAAAATACATGTTGAAGTGTGTGCATAAGTCCTTTGGTTTAGGCGTGACACTCAATTTGAGTTTTTATTGATTTAAATGCATTTTCAGGCCGAGTTGAGCACGTTTTCTGAGTTTGAATATATCTTCATAGGAATGAGTTGTGTGATCAAATTAATGCTCATTTAGGCTTCACGGGGTCATCCTGAACAAAATACATGTTGAAGTGTGTGCATAAGTCCTTTGGTTTAGGCGTGACACTATATTTGAGTTTTTATTGCTTTAAATGCATTTTCAGGCCGAGTTGAGCACGTTTTTTGCCTTTGAATGTATGTTCATAGGAATGTGTTATGTGGTCAAATTAATGCTCATTTAGGCTTCAGGAGGTCATCCTGAACAAAATACATGTTGAAGTGTGTGCATAAGTCCTTTGGTTTAGGCGTGACACTCAATTTGAGTTTTTATTGCTTTAAATGCATTTTCAGGCCGAGTTGAGCACGTTTTCTGAGTTTGAATGTATCTTCATAGGAATGAGTTATGTGGTCAAATTAATGCTCATTTAGGCTTCAGGAGGTCAACCTGAACTAAATACATGTTGAGATGTGTGCATTAGTCCTTTGGTTTAGGCATGACACTCAATTTGAGTTTTTATTGCTTTAAATGCATTTTCAGGCCGAGTTGAGCACGTTTTTTGACTTTGAATGTAGCTTCATAGGAATGAGTTGTGTGATCAAATTAATGGTGATTTAGGCTTCAGGGGTCATCCTGAACAAAATACATGTTGAAGTGTGTGCATAAGTCCTTTGGTTTTGGCGTGACACTCATTTTGAGTTTTTATTGCTTTAAATGCACTTTCAGGCCGAGTTGAGCTCGTTTTTTTACTTTGAATGTATCTTCATAGGAATGAGTTGTGTAGTTAAATTAATGGTGATTTAGGCTTCAGGGCGTCATCCTGAACAAAATACATGTTAAAGTGTGTGCATAAGTCCTTTGGTTTAGGTGTGACACTCATTTTGAGTTTTTATTGCTCTAAATGCATTGTCAGGCCGAGTTGAGCACGTTTCTGAGTATGAATGTATCTTCATAGGAATGAGTTGTCTAGTCAAATTAATGCTCATTTAGGCTTCAGGGGGTCATCCTGAACAAAATACATGTTGAAGTGTGTGCATAAGTCCTTTGGTTTATGTGTGACACTCAATTTGAGTTTTTATTGCTTTAAATGCATTTTCAGGCCGAGCTGAACACCTTATTTGACTTTGAATGTATCTTCATAGGAATGAGATGTGTAGTCAAATTAATGCTCATTTAGGCTTCAGGATGTCAACCTGAACAAAATACATGTTGAAATGTGTGCATAAGTCCTTTGGTTTAGGCGTGACACTCAATTTGAGTTTTTATTGCTTTAAATGCATTTTCAGGTCGTACCGAGCTCGTTTTTTGACTTTGAATGTATCTTCATAGGAATGAGATGTGTAGTCAAATTAATGCTCATTTAGGCTTGAGGGGGTCAACCTGAACTAAATACATGTTGAAATGTGTGCATAAGTCCTTTGGTTTAGGCGTGACACTCATTTTGAGTTTTTATTGCTTTAAATGCACTTTCAGGCTGAGTTGAGCACGTTTTTTGACTTTGAATGTATCTTCATAGGAATGAGATGTGTAGTCAAATTAATGCTCATTTAGGCTTCAGGAGGTTAACCTGAACAAAATACTTTTTGAAATGTGTGCATAAGTCCTTTGGTTTAGGCGTGACACTGAATATGAGTTTTTATTGCTTTAAATGCATTTTCAGGCCGTACCGAGCACGTTTTTTGACTTTGAATGTATCTTCATAGGAATGAGGTGTGTCATCAAATTAATGATGATTTAGGCTTCAGGTGGTCAACCTGAACAAAAAACATTTTGAAATGTGTGCATAAGTCCTTTGGTTTAGGCGTGACACTCAATTTGAGTTTTTATTGCTTTAAATGCATTTTCAGGCCGAGCCGAGCACGTTTTTTGACTTTGAATGTATCTTCATAGGAATGAGATGTGTAGTCAAATTAATGCTCATTTAGGCTTCAGGAGGTCAACCTTAACTAAATACATGTTGAAATGTGTGCATAAGTCCTTTGGTTTAGGCGTGACACTCATTTTGAGTTTTTATTGCTTTAAATGCACTTTCAGGCCGAGTTGAGCTCGTTTTTTGACTTTGAATGTATCTTCATAGGAATGAGTTGTGTAGTCAAATTAATGGTGATTTAGGCTGCAGGGCGACATCCTGAACAAAATACATGTTGAAGTGTGTGCATAAGTCCTTTGGTTTAGGTGTGACACTCAATTTGAGTTTTTATTGCTTTAAATGCATTTTCAGGCCGTACCGAGCACGTTTTTTGACTTTGAATGTATCTTCATAGGAATGAGGTGTGTCATCAAATTAATGATGATTTAGGCTTCAGTGGGTCAACCTGAACAAAATACATGTTGAAATGTGTGCATAAGTCCTTTGGTTTAGGTGTGACACTCAATTTGAGTTTTTATTGCTTTAAATGCATTTTCAGGCCGAGCTGAACACGTTTTTTTGACTTGGAATGTATCTTCATAGGAATGAGTTGTGTGATCAAATTAATGGTTATTTAGGCTTCAGGGCGTCATCCTGAACAAAATACATGTTAAAGTGTGTGCATAAGTCCTTTGGTTTAGGTGTGACACTCATTTTGAGTTTTTATTGCTCTAAATGCATTGTCAGGCCGAGTTGAGCACGTTTCTGAGTATGAATGTATCTTCATAGGAATGAGTTGTCTAGTCAAATTAATGCTCATTTAGGCTTCAGGGGGTCATCCTGAACAAAATACATGTTGAAGTGTGTGCATAAGTCCTTTGGTTTATGTGTGACACTCAATTTGAGTTTTTATTGCTTTCAATGCATTTTCAGGCCGAGCTGAACACCTTATTTGACTTTGAATGTATCTTCATAGGAATGAGATGTGTAGTCAAATTAATGCTCATTTAGGCTTCAGGATGTCAACCTGAACAAAATACATGTTGAAATGTGTGCATAAGTCCTTTGGTTTAGGCGTGACACTCAATTTGAGTTTTTATTGCTTTAAATGCATTTTCAGGCCGTACCGAGCTCGTTTTTTGACTTTGAATGTATCTTCATAGGAATGAGATGTGTAGTCAAATTAATGCTCATTTAGGCTTGAGGGGGTCAACCTGAACAAAATACATGTTGAAGTGTGTGCATAAGTCCTTTGGTTTAGGCGTGGCACTCATTTTGAGTTTTTATTGCTTTAAATGCTCTTTCAGGCCGAGTTGAGCACGTTTTTTGACTTTGAATGTATCTTCATAGGAATGAGATGTGTAGTCAAATTAATGCTCATTTAGGCTTCAGGAGGTTAACCTGAACAAAATACTTTTTGAAATGTGTGCATAAGTCCTTTGGTTTAGGCGTGACACTGAATATGAAATTTTATTGCTTTAAATGCATTTTCAGGCCGTACCGAGCACGTTTTTTGACTTTGAATGTATCTTCATAGGAATGAGGTGTGTCATCAAATTAATGATGATTTAGGCTTCAGGTGGTCAACCTGAACAAAATACATGTTGAAGTGTGTGCATAAGTCCTTTGGTTTAGGCGTGACACTCATTTTGAGTTTTTATTGCTTTAAATGCACTTTCAGGCCGAGTTGAGCTCGTTTTTTGACTTTGAATGTATCTTCATAGGAATGAGTTGTGTAGTCAAATTAATGGTGATTTAGGCTTCAGGGCGACATCCTGAACAAAATACATGTTGAAGTGTGTGCATAAGTCCTTTGGTTTAGGTGTGACACTCAATTTGAGTTTTTATTGCTTTAAATGCATTTTCAGGCCGTACCGAGCACGTTTTTTGACTTTGAATGTATCTTCATAGGAATGAGTTGTGTGATCAAATTAATGGTGATTTAGGCTTCAGGGGGTCATCCTGAACAAAATACATGTTGAAGTGTGTGCATAAGTCCTTTGGTTTTGGCGTGACACTCATTTTGAGTTTTTATTGCTTTAAATGCACTTTCAGGCCGAGTTGAGCTCGTTTTTTTACTTTGAATGTATCTTCATAGGAATGAGTTGTGTAGTTAAATTAATGGTGATTTAGGCTTCAGGGCATCATCCTGAACAAAATACATGTTAAAGTGTGTGCATAAGTCCTTCGGTTTAGGTGTGACACTCATTTTGAGTTTTTATTGCTATAAATGCATTGTCAGGCCGAGTTGAGCACGTTTCTGAGTATGAATGTATCTTCATAGGAATGAGTTGTCTAGTCAAATTAATGCTCATTTAGGCTTCAGGGGGTCATCCTGAACAAAATACATGTTAAAGTGTGTGCATAAGTCCTTTGGTTTATGTGTGACACTCAATTTGAGTTTTTATTGCTTTAAATGGATTTTCAGGCCGAGCTGAACACCTTATTTGACTTTGAATGTATCTTCATAGGAATGAGATGTGTAGTCAAATTAATGCTCATTTAGGCTTCAGGATGTCAACCTGAACAAAATACATGTTGAAATGTGTGCATAAGTCCTTTGGTTTAGGCGTGACACTCAATTTGAGTTTTTATTGCTTAAAATGCATTTTCAGGCCGTACCGAGCTCGTTTTTTGACTTTGAATGTATCTTCATAGGAATGAGATGTGTAGTCAAATTAATGCTCATTTAGGCTTGAGGGGGTCAACCTGAACTAAATACATGTTGAAATGTGTGCATAAGTCCTTTGGTTTAAGCGTGACACTCATTTTGAGTTTTTATTGCTTTAAATGCACTTTCAGGCTGAGTTGAGCACGTTTTTTGACTTTGAATGTATCTTCATAGGAATGAGGTGTGTCATCAAAAAATGGTGATTTAGGCTTCAGGGGGTAATCCTGAACAAAATACATGTTGAAGTGTGTGCATAAGTCCTTTGGTTTAGGCGTGGCACTCATTTTGAGTTTTTATTGCTTTAAATGCTCTTTCAGGCCGAGTGGAGCACGTTTTTTGACTTTGAATGTATCTTTATAGGAATGAGATGTGTAGTCAAATTAATGCTCATTTAGGCTTCAGGAGGTTAACCTGAACAAAATACTTTTTGAAATGTGTGCATAAGTCCTTTGGTTTAGGCGTGACACTGAATATGAGTTTTTATTGTTTTAAATGCATTTTCAGGCCGTACCGAGCACGTTTTTTGACTTTGAATGTATCTTCATAGGAATGAGGTGTGTCATCAAATTAATGATGATTTAGGCTTCAGGTGGTCAACCTGAACAAAAAAACATTTTGAAATGTGTGCATAAGTCCTTTGGTTTAGGTGTGACACTCAATTTGAGTTTTTATTGCTCTAAATGCATTTTCAGGCCGAGTTGAGCATGTTTCTGAGTATGAATGTATCTTCATAGGAATGAGTTGTCTAGTCAAATTAATGCTCATTTAGGCTTCAGGAGGTCAACCTGAACAAAATACATGTTGAAATGTGTGCATGCGTCCTTTGGTTTAGGCGTGACACTCAATTTGAGTTTTTATTGCTCTAAATGCATTTTCAGGCCGAGTTGAGCACGTTTCTGAGTATGAATGTACGTTCATAGGAATGAGATGTCTAGTCAAATTAATGGTCATTTAGGCTTCAGGACGTCAACCTGAAATAAATACATGTTGAAATGTGTGCATAAGTCCTTTGGTTTAGGCGTGACACTCATTTTGAGTTTTTATTGCTTTAAATGCACTTTCAGGCCGAGTGGAGCACGTTTTTTGACTTTGAATGTATCTTCATAGGAATGAGATGTGTAGTCAAATTAATGCTCATTTAGGCTTCAGGAGGTCAACCTGAACAAAATACATGTTGAAATGTGTGCATAAGTCCTTTGGTTTAGGCGTGACACTCAATTTGAGTTTTTATTGCTTTAAATGCACTTTCAGGCCTAGTTGAGCACGTTTTGTGACTTTGAATGTACCTTCATAGGAATGAGTTGTGTAGTCAAATTAATGCTCATTTAGGCTTCAGGAGGTCAACCTGAACTAAATACATGTTGAAATGTGTGCATAAGTCCTTTGGTTTAGGCGTGACACTCATTTTCAGTTTTTATTGCTTTAAATGCACTTTCAGTCCGAGTTGAGCCCGTTTTGTGACTTTGAATGTACCTTCATAGGAATGAGTTGTGTAGTCAAATTAATGCTCATTTAGGCTTCAGGAGGTCAACCTGAACTAAATACATGTTGAAATGTGTGCATAAGTCCTTTGGGTTAGGCGTGATACTCATTTTCAGTTTTTATTGCTTTAAATGTACTTTCAGTCCGAGTTGAGCCCGTTTTTTTACTTTGAATGTTCCTTCATAGGAATGAGTTGTGTAGTCAAATTAATGCTCATTTAGGCTTCAGGAGGTCAACCTGAACTAAATACATGTTGAAATGTGTGGATAAGTCCTTTGGTTTAGGCGTGACACTCATTTTGAGTTTTTATTGCTTTAAATGCACTTTCAGTCCGAGTTGAGCCCGTTTTTTTACTTTGAATGTTCCTTCATAGGAATGAGTTGTGTAGTCAAATTAATGCTCATTTAGGCTTCAGGAGGTCAACCTGAACTAAATACATGTTGAAATGTGTGCATAAGTCCTTTGGTTTAGGCGTGACACTCATTTTCAGTTTTTATTGCTTTAAATGCACTTTCAGTCCAGGTTGAGCCCGTTTTTTTACTTTGAATGTATCTTCATAGGAATGAGTTGTGTAGTCAAATTAATGCTCATTTAGGCTTCAGGAGGTCAACCTGAACTAAATACATGTTGAAATGTGTGCATAAGTCCTTTGGTTTAGGCGTGACACTCATTTTCAGTTTTTATTGCTTTAAATGCACTTTCAGTCCGAGTTGAGCCCGTTTTTTTACTTTGAATGTATCTTCATAGGAATAAGTTGTGTAGTCAAATTAATGCTCATTTAGGCTTCAGAATGTCAACCTGAACTAAATACATGTTGAAATGTGTGCATAAGTCCTTTGGTTTAGGCGTGACACTCATTTTGAGTTTTTATTGCTTTAAATGCACTTTCAGGCCTAGTTGAGCACGTTTTGTGACTTTGAATGTACCTTCATAGGAATGAGTTGTGTAGTCAAATTAATGCTCATTTAGGCTTCAGGAGGTCAACCTGAACTAAATACATGTTGAAATGTGTGCATAAGTCCTTTGGTTTAGGCGTGACACTCATTTTCAGTTTTTATTGCTTTAAATGTACTTTCAGTCCGAGTTGAGCCCGTTTTTTTACTTTGAATGTTCCTTCATAGGAATGAGTTGTGTAGTCAAATTAATGCTCATTTAGGCTTCAGGAGGTCAACCTGAACTAAATACATGTTGAAATGTGTGCATAAGGCCTTTGGTTTAGGCGTGACACTCATTTTGAGTTTTTATTGCTTTAAATGCATTTTCAGGCCGAGTAGAGCACGTTTTTTTACTTTGAATGTATCTTCATAGGAATAAGTTGTGTAGTCAAATTAATGCTCATTTAGGCTTCAGGACGTCAACCTGAACTAAATACATGTTGAAATGTGTGCATAAGTCCTTTGGTTTAGGCGTGACACTCATTTTCAGTTTTTATTGCTTTAAATGCACTTTCAGTCCGAGTTGAGCCCGTTTTTTTACTTTGAATGTATCTTCATAGGAATAAGTTGTGTAGTCAAATTAATGGTGATTTAGGCTTCAGGAGGTCAACCTGAACTAAATACATGTTGAAATGTGTGCATAAGTCCTTTGGTTTAGGCGTGACACTCATTTTGAGTTTTTATTGCTTTAAATGCACTTTCAGGCCTAGTTGAGCACGTTTTGTGACTTTGAATGTACCTTCATAGGAATGAGTTGTGTAGTCAAATTAATGCTCATTTAGGCTTCAGGAGGTCAACCTGAACTAAATACATGTTGAAATGTGTGCATAAGTCCTTTGGTTTAAGCGTGACACTCATTTTCAGTTTTTATTACTTTAAATGCACTTTCAGTCCGAGTTGAGCCCGTTTTGTGACTTTGAATGTACCTTCATAGGAATGAGTTGTGTAGTCAAATTAATGCTCATTTAGGCTTCAGGAGGTCAACCTGAACTAAATACATGTTGAAATGTGTGCATAAGTCCTTTGGTTTAGGCGTGACACTCATTTTCAGTTTTTATTGCTTTAAATGCACTTTCAGTCCGAGTTGAGCCCGTTTTTTTACTTTGAATGTATCTTCATAGGAATAAGTTGTGTAGTCAAATTAATGGTGATTTAGGCTTCAGGAGGTCAACCTGAACTAATAAGGCCTTTGGTTTAGGCGTGACACTCATTTTGAGTTTTTATTGCTTTAAATGCATTTTCAGGCCGAGTAGAGCACGTTTTTTTACTTTGAATGTATCTTCATAGGAATAAGTTGTGTAGTCAAATTAATGCTCATTTAGGCTTCAGAATGTCAACCTGAACTAAATACATGTTGAAATGTGTGCATAAATCCTTTGGTTTAGGCGTGACACTCATTTTGAGTTTTTATTGCTTTAAATTGCTTTAAATGCACTTTCAGGCCTAGTTGAGCACGTTTTGTGACTTTGAATGTACCTTCATAGGAATGAGTTGTGTAGTCAAATTAATGCTCATTTAGGCTTCAGGAGGTCAACCTGAACTAAATACATGTTGAAATGTGTGCATAAGTCCTTTGGTTTAGTCGTGACACTCATTTTCAGTTTTTATTGCTTTAAATGTACTTTCAGTCCGAGTTGAGCCCGTTTTTTTACTTTGAATGTTCCTTCATAGGAATGAGTTGTGTAGTCAAATTAATGCTCATTTAGGCTTCAGGAGGTCAACCTGAACTAAATACATGTTGAAATGTGTGCATAAGTTCTTTGGTTTAGGCGTGACACTCATTTTGAGTTTTTATTGCTTTAAATGCATTTTCAGGCCGAGTAGAGCACGTTTTTTTACTTTGAATGTATCTTCATAGGAATAAGTTGTGTAGTCAAATTAATGCTCATTTAGGCTTCAGGAGGTCAACCTGTACTAAATACATGTTGAAATGTGTGCTTAAGTCCTTTGGTTTAGGCGTGACACTCATTTTGAGTTTTTATTGCTTTAAATGCACTTTCAGGCCTAGTTGAGCACGTTTTGTGACTTTGAATGTACCTTCATAGGAATGAGTTGTGTAGTCAAATTAATGCTCATTTAGGCTTCAGGAGGTCAACCTGAACTAAATACATGTTGAAATGTGTGCATAAGTCCTTTGGTTTAGGCGTGACACTCATTTTCAGTTTTTATTGCTTTAAATGCACTTTCAGTCCGAGTTGAGCCCGTTTTGTGACTTTGAATGTACCTTCATAGGAATGAGTTGTGTAGTCAAATTAATGCTCATTTAGGCTTCAGGAGGTCAACCTGAACTAAATACATGTTGAAATGTGTGCATAAGTCCTTTGGTTTAGGCGTGACACTCATTTTCAGTTTTTATTGCTTTAAATGCACTTTCAGTCCGAGTTGAGCCCGTTTTTTTACTTTGAATGTATCTTCATAGGAATAAGTTGTGTAGTCAAATTAATGGTGATTTAGGCTTCAGGAGGTCAACCTGAACTAAATACATGTTGAAATGTGTGCTTAAGTCCTTTGGTTTAGGCGTGACACTCATTTTGAGTTTTTATTGCTTTAAATGCACTTTCAGGCCTAGTTGAGCACGTTTTGTGACTTTGAATGTACCTTCATAGGAATGAGTTGTGTAGTCAGATTAATGCTCATTTAGGCTTCAGGAGGTCAACCTGAACTAAATACATGTTGAAATGTGTGCATAAGTCCTTTGGTTTAGGCGTGACACTCATTTTCAGTTTTTATTGCTTTAAATGCACTTTCAGTCCGAGTTGAGCCCGTTTTGTGACTTTGAATGTACCTTCATAGGAATGAGTTGTGTAGTCAAATTAATGCTCATTTAGGCTTCAGGAGGTCAACCTGAACTAAATACATGTTGAAATGTGTGCTTAAGTCCTTTGGTTTAGGCGTGACACTCATTTTGAGTTTTTATTGCTTTAAATGCACTTTCAGGCCTAGTTGAGCACGTTTTGTGACTTTGAATGTACCTTCATAGGAATGAGTTGTGTAGTCAAATTAATGCTCATTTAGGCTTCAGGAGGTCAACCTGAACTAAATACATGTTGAAATGTGTGCATAAGTCCTTTGGTTTAGGCGTGATACTCATTTTCAGTTTTTATTGCTTTAAATGTACTTTCAGTCCGAGTTGAGCCCGTTTTTTTACTTTGAATGTTCCTTCATAGGAATGAGTTGTGTAGTCAAATTAATGCTCATTTAGGCTTCAGGAGGTCAACCTGAACTAAATACATGTTGAAATGTGTGCATAAGTCCTTTGGTTTAGGCGTGACACTCATTTTGAGTTTTTATTGCTTTAAATGCACTTTCAGTCCGAGTTGAGCCCGTTTTTTTACTTTGAATGTTCCTTCATAGGAATGAGTTGTGTAGTCAAATTAATGCTCATTTAGGCTTCAGGAGGTCAACCTGAACTAAATACATGTTGAAATGTGTGCATAAGTCCTTTGGTTTAGGCGTGACACTCATTTTGAGTTTTTATTGCTTTAAATGCACTTTCAGTCCAGGTTTAGCCCGTTTTTTTACTTTGAATGTATCTTCATAGGAATGAGTTGTGTAGTCAAATTAATGCTCATTTAGGCTTCAGGAGGTCAACCTGAACTAAATACATGTTGAAATGTGTGCATAAGTCCTTTGGTTTAGGCGTGACACTCATTTTCAGTTTTTATTGCTTTAAATGCACTTTCAGTCCGAGTTGAGCCCGTTTTTTTACTTTGAATGTATCTTCATAGGAATAAGTTGTGTAGTCAAATTAATGCTCATTTAGGCTTCAGAATGTCAAACTGAACTAAATACATGTTGAAATGTGTGCATAAGTCCTTTGGTTTAGGCGTGACACTCATTTTGAGTTTTTATTGCTTTAAATGCACTTTCAGGCCTAGTTGAGCACGTTTTGTGACTTTGAATGTACCTTCATAGGAATGAGTTGTGTAGTCAAATTAATGCTCATTTAGGCTTCAGGAGGTCAACCTGAACTAAATACATGTTGAAATGTGTGCATAAGTCCTTTGGTTTAGGCGTGACACTCATTTTCAGTTTTTATTGCTTTAAATGTACTTTCAGTCCGAGTTGAGCCCGTTTTTTTACTTTGAATGTTCCTTCATAGGAATGAGTTGTGTAGTCAAATTAATGCTCATTTAGGCTTCAGGAGGTCAACCTGAACTAAATACATGTTGAAATGTGTGCATAAGGCCTTTGGTTTAGGCGTGACACTCATTTTGAGTTTTTATTGCTTTAAATGCATTTTCAGGCCGAGTAGAGCACGTTTTTTTACTTTGAATGTATCTTCATAGGAATAAGTTGTGTAGTCAAATTAATGCTCATTTAGGCTTCAGGACGTCAACCTGAACTAAATACATGTTGAAATGTGTGCATAAGTCCTTTGGTTTAGGCGTGACACTCATTTTCAGTTTTTATTGCTTTAAATGCACTTTCAGTCCGAGTTGAGCCCGTTTTTTTACTTTGAATGTATCTTCATAGGAATAAGTTGTGTAGTCAAATTAATGGTGATTTAGGCTTCAGGAGGTCAACCTGAACTAAATACATGTTGAAATGTGTGCATAAGTCCTTTGGTTTAGGCGTGACACTCATTTTGAGTTTTTATTGCTTTAAATGCACTTTCAGGCCTAGTTGAGCACGTTTTGTGACTTTGAATGTACCTTCATAGGAATGAGTTGTGTAGTCAAATTAATGCTCATTTAGGCTTCAGGAGGTCAACCTGAACTAAATACATGTTGAAATGTGTGCATAAGTCCTTTGGTTTAGGCGTGACACTCATTTTCAGTTTTTATTACTTTAAATGCACTTTCAGTCCGAGTTGAGCCCGTTTTGTGACTTTGAATGTACCTTCATAGGAATGAGTTGTGTAGTCAAATTAATGCTCATTTAGGCTTCAGGAGGTCAACCTGAACTAAATACATGTTGAAATGTGTGCATAAGTCCTTTGGTTTAGGCGTGACACTCATTTTCAGTTTTTATTGCTTTAAATGCACTTTCAGTCCGAGTTGAGCCCGTTTTTTTACTTTGAATGTATCTTCATAGGAATAAGTTGTGTAGTCAAATTAATGGTGATTTAGGCTTCAGGAGGTCAACCTGAACTAATAAGGCCTTTGGTTTAGGCGTGACACTCATTTTGAGTTTTTATTGCTTTAAATGCATTTTCAGGCCGAGTAGAGCACGTTTTTTTACTTTGAATGTATCTTCATAGGAATAAGTTGTGTAGTCAAATTAATGCTCATTTAGGCTTCAGAATGTCAACCTGAACTAAATACATGTTGAAATGTGTGCATAAATCCTTTGGTTTAGGCGTGACACTCATTTTGAGTTTTTATTGCTTTAAATTGCTTTAAATGCACTTTCAGGCCTAGTTGAGCACGTTTTGTGACTTTGAATGTACCTTCATAGGAATGAGTTGTGTAGTCAAATTAATGCTCATTTAGGCTTCAGGAGGTCAACCTGAACTAAATACATGTTGAAATGTGTGCATAAGTCCTTTGGTTTAGTCGTGACACTCATTTTCAGTTTTTATTGCTTTAAATGTACTTTCAGTCCGAGTTGAGCCCGTTTTTTTACTTTGAATGTTCCTTCATAGGAATGAGTTGTGTAGTCAAATTAATGCTCATTTAGGCTTCAGGAGGTCAACCTGAACTAAATACATGTTCAAATGTGTGCATAAGTCCTTTGGTTTAGGCGTGACACTCATTTTGAGTTTTTATTGCTTTAAATGCATTTTCAGGCCGAGTAGAGCACGTTTTTTTACTTTGAATGTATCTTCATAGGAATAAGTTGTGTAGTCAAATTAATGCTCATTTAGGCTTCAGGAGGTCAACCTGAACTAAATACATGTTGAAATGTGTGCTTAAGTCCTTTGGTTTAGGCGTGACACTCATTTTGAGTTTTTATTGCTTTAAATGCACTTTCAGGCCTAGTTGAGCACGTTTTGTGACTTTGAATGTACCTTCATAGGAATGAGTTGTGTAGTCAAATTAATGCTCATTTAGGCTTCAGGAGGTCAACCTGAACTAAATACATGTTGAAATGTGTGCATAAGTCCTTTGGTTTAGGCGTGACACTCATTTTCAGTTTTCATTGCTTTAAATGCACTTTCAGTCCGAGTTGAGCCCGTTTTGTGACTTTGAATGTACCTTCATAGGAATGAGTTGTGTAGTCAAATTAATGCTCATTTAGGCTTCAGGAGGTCAACCTGAACTAAATACATGTTGAAATGTGTGCATAAGTCCTTTGGTTTAGGCGTGACACTCATTTTCAGTTTTTATTGCTTTAAATGCACTTTCAGTCCGAGTTGAGCCCGTTTTTTTACTTTGAATGTATCTTCATAGGAATAAGTTGTGTAGTCAAATTAATGGTGATTTAGGCTTCAGGAGGTCAACCTGAACTAAATACATGTTGAAATGTGTGCTTAAGTCCTTTGGTTTAGGCGTGACACTCATTTTGAGTTTTTATTGCTTTAAATGCACTTTCAGGCCTAGTTGAGCACGTTTTGTGACTTTGAATGTACCTTCATAGGAATGAGTTGTGTAGTCAGATTAATGCTCATTTAGGCTTCAGGAGGTCAACCTGAACTAAATACATGTTGAAATGTGTGCATAAGTCCTTTGATTTAGGCGTGACACTCATTTTCAGTTTTTATTGCTTTAAATGCACTTTCAGTCCGAGTTGAGCCCGTTTTGTGACTTTGAATGTACCTTCATAGGAATGAGTTGTGTAGTCAAATTAATCCTCATTTAGGCTTCAGGAGGTCAACCTGAACTAAATACATGTTGAAATGTGTGCATAAGTCCTTTGGTTTAGGCGTGACACTCATTTTCAGTTTTTATTGCTTTAAATGCACTTTCAGTCCGAGTTGAGCCCGTTTTTTTACTTTGAATGTATCTTCATAGGAATAAGTTGTGTAGTCAAATTAATGGTGATTTAGGCTTCAGGAGGTCAACCTGAACTAAATACATGTTGAAATGTGTGCTTAAGTCCTTTGGTTTAGGCGGGACACTCATTTTGAGTTTTTATTGCTTTAAATGCACTTTCAGGCCTAGTTGAGCACGTTTTGTGACTTTGAATGTACCTTCATAGGAATGAGTTGTGTAGTCAAATTAATGCTCATTTAGGCTTCAGGAGGTCAACCTGAACTAAATACATGTTGAAATGTGTGCATAAGTCCTTTGGTTTAGGCGTGACACTCATTTTCAGTTTTTATTGCTTTAAATGTACTTTCAGTCCGAGTTGAGCCCGTTTTTTTACTTTGAATGTTCCTTCATAGGAATGAGTTGTGTAGTCAAATTAATGCTCATTTAGGCTTCAGGAGGTCAACCTGAACTAAATACATGTTGAAATGTGTGCATAAGTCCTTTGGTTTAGGCGTGACACTCATTTTGAGTTTTTATTGCTTTAAATGCACTTTCAGTCCGAGTTGAGCCCGTTTTTTTACTTTGAATGTTCCTTCATAGGAATGAGTTGTGTAGTCAAATTAATGCTCATTTAGGCTTCAGGAGGTCAACCTGAACTAAATACATGTTGAAATGTGTGCATAAGTCCTTTGGTTTAGGCGTGACACTCATTTTGAGTTTTTATTGCTTTAAATGCACTTTCAGTCCGAGTTGAGCCCGTTTTTTTACTTTGAATGTTCCTTCATAGGAATGAGTTGTGTAGTCAAATTAATGCTCATTTAGGCTTCAGGAGGTCAACCTGAACTAAATACATGTTGAAATGTGTGCATAAGTCCTTTGGTTTAGGCGTGACACTCATTTTCAGTTTTTATTGCTTTAAATGCACTTTCAGTCCGAGTTGAGCCCGTTTTTTTACTTTGAATGTATCTTCATAGGAATAAGTTGTGTAGTCAAATTAATGGTGATTTAGGCTTCAGGAGGTCAACCTGAACTAAATACATGTTGAAATGTGTGCATAAGTCCTTTGGTTTAGGCGTGACACTCATTTTGAGTTTTTATTGCTTTAAATGCACTTTCAGGCCTAGTTGAGCACGTTTTGTGACTTTGAATGTACCTTCATAGGAATGAGTTGTGTAGTCAAATTAATGCTCATTTAGGCTTCAGGAGGTCAACCTGAACTAAATACATGTTGAAATGTGTGCATAAGTCCTTTGGTTTAGGCGTGACACTCATTTTCAGTTTTTATTGCTTTAAATGCACTTTCAGTCCGAGTTGAGCCCGTTTTTTTACTTTGAATGTATCTTCATAGGAATAAGTTGTGTAGTCAAATTAATGCTCATTTAGGCTTCAGAATGTCAACCTGAACTAAATACATGTTGAAATGTGTGCATAAGTCCTTTGGTTTAGGCGTGACACTCATTTTGAGTTTTTATTGCTTTAAATGCACTTTCAGGCCTAGTTGAGCACGTTTTGTGACTTTGAATGTACCTTCATAGGAATGAGTTGTGTAGTCAAATTAATGCTCATTTAGGCTTCAGGAGGTCAACCTGAACTAAATACATGTTGAAATGTGTGCATAAGTCCTTTGGTTTAGGCGTGACACTCATTTTCAGTTTTTATTGCTTTAAATGTACTTTCAGTCCGAGTTGAGCCCGTTTTGTGACTTTGAATGTACCTTCATAGGAATGAGTTGTGTAGTCAAATTTAACGCTCATTTAGGCTTCAGGAGGTCAACCTGAACTAAATAAATGTTGAAATGTGTGCATAAGTCATTTGGTCTAGGCGTGACACTCATTATGAACCATTGATGAAAATAAGTTTTATTTTTAAAAAAGCCAAAAAATGTGAAAGGGACGAAATTACAAATGTCCTGTGTGTTTCACATAGAGTCCCGCTCCCTCTCTTTCTCTGTGACACACACGCTTCCGAGCGCGCCAGCACGCAGCAAGCACACACACAAACGCACGCACACACACTCACACAAAAGTACGCACAGACGAGCACGTATCGTAAACAACACACCAACGATGATTTAGATCAAAGAAACACTCACACATGTATGGGCACACGATCACGCGCGCGCAAACACACACACAAACTCATGAGAGGCACACACATCCGCACACGCTACGCATGTAAACAACATTTGGACACTGATTGATGATCAAAGACTAACCCACGTGGAAGACTGAAAGATGCACAGCCAATCACCTAGGCTTTGCATCTTTTCACCTCCCCCTGCTCTCACACCACGTGGGCTAGATCCACTCGGGCTGTCATTGGTGGACGTCGTCGGTGTCAGAACAAATCAAGTGCAAGCAAAAGTTAAAACCTCCGAGTAATTCGTCATTTTTATCCGAATACACTACTTTTTTTGGGGGGGGGGGGTGCGCACAACACACACACGCACACACACACGCACGCACCCACACAAACACACACAAACACACGAAAACACCTACACACTCTCACACACGCACGCACACATACACTAGCACGCATCGGAAACAACACTTTAGACGTTGAAATGTGTGCAGACGTCCTTTGGTTCAGGCATGACACTCAATTTTAGTTTTTATTGATTCAAATGCATTTTCAGACAGAGCAGGGCACTTACTGACTTTGAATGTATCTTCATGGGAATGAGTTGTGTGATCAAATTAATGCTCATTTAGGCTTCAGGAGATCAACCTAAACTAAATACATGTTGAAATGTGTGCATAAGTCCTTTGGTTTAGGCGTGACACTCATTTTCAGTTTTTATTGCTTTAAATGCACTTTCAGTCCGAGTTGAGCCCGTTTTTTTACTTTGAATGTATCTTCATAGGAATAAGTTGTGTAGTCAAATTAATGGTGATTTAGGCTTCAGGAGGTCAACCTGAACTAAATACATGTTGAAATGTGTGCATAAGTCCTTTGGTTTAGGCGTGACACTCATTTTGAGTTTTTATTGCTTTAAAAGCACTTTCAGGCCTAGTTGAGCACGTTTTGTGACTTTGAATGTACCTTCATAGGAATGAGTTGTGTAGTCAA
Organism: Hippocampus zosterae; assembly: GCF_025434085.1. Lineage (NCBI taxonomy): Eukaryota > Metazoa > Chordata > Actinopteri > Syngnathiformes > Syngnathidae > Hippocampus > Hippocampus zosterae. The sequence goes on along the minus strand of NC_067471.1, from coordinate 1,595,560 downwards.
ATTAATGCTCATTTAGGCTTCAGGAGGTCAACCTGAACTAAATACATGTTGTAATGTGTGCATAAGTCCTTTGGTTTAGGCGTGACACTCATTTTCAGTTTTTATTGCTTTAAATGCACTTTCAGTCCGAGTTGAGCCCGTTTTTTTACTTTGAATGTATCTTCATAGGAATGAGTTGTGTAGTCAAATTAATGCTCATTTAGGCTTCAGGAGGTCAACCTTAACTAAATACATGTTGTAATGTGTGCATAAGTCCTTTGGTTTAGGCGTGACACTCATTTTGAGTTTTTATTGCTTTAAATGCATTTTCAGGCCGAGTAGAGCACGTTTTTTTACTTTGAATGTATCTTCATAGGAATAAGTTGTGTAGTCAAATTAATGCTCATTTAGGCTTCAGGACGTCAACCTGAACTAAATACATGTTGAAATGTGTGCATAAGTCCTTTGGTTTAGGCGTGACACTCATTTTCAGTTTTTATTGCTTTAAATGCACTTTCAGTCCGAGTTGAGCCCGTTTTTTTACTTTGAATGTATCTTCATAGGAATAAGTTGTGTAGTCAAATTAATGGTGATTTAGGCTTCAGGAGGTCAACCTGAACTAAATACATGTTGAAATGTGTGCATAAGTCCTTTGGTTTAGGCGTGACACTCATTTTGAGTTTTTATTGCTTTAAATGCACTTTCAGGCCTAGTTGAGCACGTTTTGTGACTTTGAATGTACCTTCATAGGAATGAGTTGTGTAGTCAAATTAATGCTCATTTAGGCTTCAGGAGGTCAACCTGAACTAAATACATGTTGAAATGTGTGCATCAGTCCTTTGGTTTTGGTGTGACACTCAATTTGAGTGTTTATTGCTTTAAATGCATTTTCAGGCCGAGCCGAGCACGCTTTCTGAGTTTGAATATATCTTCATAGGAATGAGTTGTGTGGTCAAATTTAACGCTCATTTAGGCTTCAGGAGGTCAACCTGAACTAAATACATGTTGTAATGTGTGCATAAGGCCTTTGGTTTAGGCGTGACACTCATTTTGAGTTTTTATTGCTTTAAATGCACTTTCAGGCCTAGTTGAGCCCGTTTTTTTACTTTGAATGTATCTTCATAGGAATAAGTTGTGTAGTCAAATTAATGCTCATTTAGGCTTCAGAATGTCAACCTGAACTAAATACATGTTGAAATGTGTGCATAAGTCCTTTGGTTTAGGCGTGACACTCATTTTGAGTTTTTATTGCTTTAAATGTACTTTCAGTCCGAGTTGAGCACGTTTTTTTACTTTGAATGTATCTTCATAGGAATAGGTTGTGTAGTCAAATTAATGGTGATTTAGGCTTCAGGAGGTCAACCTGAACTAAATACATGTTGAAATGTGTGCATAAGTCCTTCGGTTTAGGCGTGACACTCATTTTGAGTTTTTATTGCTTTAAATGCACTTTCAGGCCTAGTTGAGCACGTTTTGTGACTTTGAATGTACCTTCATAGGAATGAGTTGTGTAGTCAAATTAATGCTCATTTAGGCTTCAGGACGTCAACCTGAACTAAATACATGTTGAAATGTGTGCATAAGTCCTTTGGTTTAGGCGTGACACTCATTTTCAGTTTTTATTGCTTTAAATGCACTTTCAGTCCGAGTTGAGCCCGTTTTTTTACTTTGAATGTATCTTCATAGGAATAAGTTGTGTAGTCAAATTAATGGTGATTTAGGCTTCAGGAGGTCAACCTGAACTAAATACATGTTGAAATGTGTGCATAAGTCCTTTGGTTTAGGCGTGACACTCATTTTGAGTTTTTATTGCTTTAAATGCACTTTCAGGCCTAGTTGAGCACGTTTTGTGACTTTGAATGTACCTTCATAGGAATGAGTTGTGTAGTCAAATTAATGCTCATTTAGGCTTCAGGAGTTCAACCTGAACTAAATACATTTTGAAATGTGTGCATCAGTCCTTTGGTTTTGGTGTGACACTCAATTTGAGTGTTTATTGCTTTAAATGCATTTTCAGGCCGAGCCGAGCACGCTTTCTGAGTTTGAATATATCTTCATAGGAATGAGTTGTGTGGTCAAATTTAACGCTCATTTAGGCTTCAGGAGGTCAACCTGAACTAAATAAATGTTGAAATGTGTGCATAAGTCATTTGGTCTAGGCGTGACACTCATTATGAACCATTGATGAAAATAAGTTTTATTTTTAAAAAAGCCAAAAAATGTGAAAGGGACGAAATTACAAATGTCCTGTGTGTTTCACATAGAGTCCCGCTCCCTCTCTTTCTCTGTGACACACACGCTTCCGAGCGCGCCAGCACGCAGCAAGCACACACACAAACGCACGCACACACACTCACACAAAAGTACGCACAGACGAGCACGTATCGTAAACAACACACCAACGATGATTTAGATCAAAGAAACACTCACACATGTATGGGCACACGATCACGCGCGCGCAAACACACACACAAACTCATGAGAGGCACACACATCCGCACACGCTACGCATGTAAACAACATTTGGACACTGATTGATGATCAAAGACTAACCCACGTGGAAGACTGAAAGATGCACAGCCAATCACCTAGGCTTTGCATCTTTTCACCTCCCCCTGCTCTCACACCACGTGGGCTAGATCCACTCGGGCTGTCATTGGTGGACGTCGTCGGTGTCAGAACAAATCAAGTGCAAGCAAAAGTTAAAACCTCCGAGTAATTCGTCATTTTTATCCGAATACAGTACTTTTTTTTGGGGGGGGGGGGTGCGCACAACACACACACGCACACACACACGCACGCACCAACACAAACACACACAAACACACGAAAACACCTACACACTCTCACACACGCACGCACACATACACTAGCACGCATCGGAAACAACACTTTAGACGTTGAAATGTGTGCAGACGTCCTTTGGTTCAGGCATGACACTCAATTTTAGTTTTTATTGATTCAAATGCATTTTCAGACAGAGCAGGGCACTTACTGACTTTGAATGTATCTTCATGGGAATGAGTTGTGTGATCAAATTAATGCTCATTTAGGCTTCAGGAGATCAACCTAAACTAAATACATGTTGAAATGTGTGCATAAGTCCTTTGGTTTAGGCGTGACACTCATTTTCAGTTTTTATTGCTTTAAATGCACTTTCAGTCCGAGTTGAGCCCGTTTTTTTACTTTGAATGTATCTTCATAGGAATAAGTTGTGTAGTCAAATTAATGGTGATTTAGGCTTCAGGAGGTCAACCTGAACTAAATACATGTTGAAATGTGTGCATAAGTCCTTTGGTTTAGGCGTGACACTCATTTTGAGTTTTTATTGCTTTAAATGCACTTTCAGGCCTAGTTGAGCACGTTTTGTGACTTTGAATGTACCTTCATAGGAATGAGTTGTGTAGTCAAATTAATGCTCATTTAGGCTTCAGGAGGTCAACCTGAACTAAATACATGTTGAAATGTGTGCATAAGTCCTTTGGTTTAGGCGTGACACTCATTTTCAGTTTTTATTGCTTTAAATGTACTTTCAGTCCGAGTTGAGCCCGTTTTTTTACTTTGAATGTTCCTTCATAGGAATGAGTTGTGTAGTCAAATTAATGCTCATTTAGGCTTCAGGAGGTCAACCTGAACTAAATACATGTTGAAATGTGTGCATAAGTCCTTTGGTTTAGGCGTGACACTCATTTTCAGTTTTTATTGCTTTAAATGCACTTTCAGTCCGAGTTGAGCCCGTTTTTTTACTTTGAATGTATCTTCATAGGAATAAGTTGTGTAGTCAAATTAATGCTCATTTAGGCTTCAGAATGTCAACCTGAACTAAATACATGTTGAAATGTGTGCATAAGTCCTTTGGTTTAGGCGTGACACTCATTTTGAGTTTTTATTGCTTTAAAAGCACTTTCAGGCCTAGTTGAGCACGTTTTGTGACTTTGAATGTACCTTCATAGGAATGAGTTGTGTAGTCAAATTAATGCTCATTTAGGCTTCAGGAGGTCAACCTGAACTAAATACATGTTGTAATGTGTGCATAAGTCCTTTGGTTTAGGCGTGACACTCATTTTCAGTTTTTATTGCTTTAAATGCACTTTCAGTCCGAGTTGAGCCCGTTTTTTTACTTTGAATGTATCTTCATAGGAATAAGTTGTGTAGTCAAATTAATGGTGATTTAGGCTTCAGGAGGTCAACCTGAACTAAATACATGTTGTAATGTGTGCATAAGGCCTTTGGTTTAGGCGTGACACTCATTTTGAGTTTTTATTGCTTTAAATGCACTTTCAGGCCTAGTTGAGCCCGTTTTTTTACTTTGAATGTATCTTCATAGGAATAAGTTGTGTAGTCAAATTAATGCTCATTTAGGCTTCAGAATGTCAACCTGAACTAAATACATGTTGAAATGTGTGCATAAGTCCTTTGGTTTAGGCGTGACACTCATTTTGAGTTTTTATTGCTTTAAATGCACTTTCAGGCCTAGTTGAGCACGTTTTGTGACTTTGAATGTACCTTCATAGGAATGAGTTGTGTAGTCAAATTAATGCTCATTTAGGCTTCAGGAGGTCAACCTGAACTAAATACATGTTGAAATGTGTGCATAAGTCCTTTGGTTTAGGCGTGACACTCATTTTCAGTTTTTATTGCTTTAAATGCACTTTCAGTCCGAGTTTAGCCCGTTTTGTGACTTTGAATGTACCTTCATAGGAATGAGTTGTGTAGTCAAATTAATGCTCATTTAGGCTTCAGGAGGTCAACCTGAACTAAATACATGTTGAAATGTGTGCATAAGTCCTTTGGTTTAGGCGTGACACTCATTTTCAGTTTTTATTGCTTTAAATGCACTTTCAGTCCGAGTTGAGCCCGTTTTTTTACTTTGAATGTATCTTCATAGGAATAAGTTGTGTAGTCAAATTAATGGTGATTTAGGCTTCAGGAGGTCAACCTGAACTAAATACATGTTGAAATGTGTGCATAAGTCCTTTGGTTTAGGCGTGACACTCATTTTGAGTTTTTATTGCTTTAAATGCACTTTCAGGCCTAGTTGAGCACGTTTTGTGACTTTGAATGTACCTTCATAGGAATGAGTTGTGTAGTCAAATTAATGCTCATTTAGGCTTCAGGAGGTCCACCTGAACTAAATACATGTTGAAATGTGTGCATAAGTCCTTTGGTTTAGGCGTGACACTCATTTTCAGTTTTTATTGCTTTAAATGCACTTTCAGTCCGAGTTGAGCCCGTTTTTTTACTTTGAATGTTCCTTCATAGGAATGATTTGTGTAGTCAAATTAATGCTCATTTAGGCTTCAGGAGGTCAACCTGAACTAAATACATGTTGAAATGTGTGCATAAGTCCTTTGGTTTAGGCGTGACACTCATTTTGAGTTTTTATTGCTTTAAATGCACTTTCAGGCCTAGTTGAGCACGTTTTGTGACTTTGAATGTACCTTCATAGGAATGAGTTGTGTAGTCAAATTAATGCTCATTTAGGCTTCAGGAGGTCAACCTGAACTAAATACATGTTGAAATGTGTGCATAAGTCCTTTGGTTTAGGCGTGACACTCATTTTCAGTTTTTATTGCTTTAAATGCACTTTCAGTCCGAGTTTAGCCCGTTTTGTGACTTTGAATGTACCTTCATAGGAATGAGTTGTGTAGTCAAATTAATGCTCATTTAGGCTTCAGGAGGTCAACCTGAACTAAATACATGTTGAAATGTGTGCATAAGTCCTTTGGTTTAGGCGTGACACTCATTTTCAGTTTTTATTGCTTTAAATGCACTTTCAGTCCGAGTTGAGCCCGTTTTTTTACTTTGAATGTATCTTCATAGGAATAAGTTGTGTAGTCAAATTAATGGTGATTTAGGCTTCAGGAGGTCAACCTGAACTAAATACATGTTGAAATGTGTGCATAAGTCCTTTGGTTTAGGCGTGACACTCATTTTGAGTTTTTATTGCTTTAAATGCACTTTCAGGCCTAGTTGAGCACGTTTTGTGACTTTGAATGTACCTTCATAGGAATGAGTTGTGTAGTCAAATTAATGCTCATTTAGGCTTCAGGAGGTCCACCTGAACTAAATACATGTTGAAATGTGTGCATAAGTCCTTTGGTTTAGGCGTGACACTCATTTTCAGTTTTTATTGCTTTAAATGCACTTTCAGTCCGAGTTGAGCCCGTTTTTTTACTTTGAATGTTCCTTCATAGGAATGATTTGTGTAGTCAAATTAATGCTCATTTAGGCTTCAGGAGGTCAACCTGAACTAAATACATGTTGAAATGTGTGCATAAGTCCTTTGGTTTAGGCGTGACACTCATTTTCAGTTTTTATTGCTTTAAATGCACTTTCAGGCCTAGTTGAGCACGTTTTGTGACTTTGAATGTACCTTCAAAGGGAATTAGTTGTGTAGTCAAATTAATGCTCATTTAGGCTTCAGGAGGTCAACCTGAACTAAATACATGTTGAAATGTGTGCATAAGTCCTTTGGTTTAGGCGTGACACTCATTTTCAGTTTTTATTGCTTTAAATGCACTTTCAGTCCGAGTTGAGCCCGTTTTGTGACTTTGAATGTACCTTCATAGGAATGAGTTGTGTAGTCAAATTAATGCTCATTTAGGCTTCAGGAGGTCAACCTGAACTAAATACATGTTGAAATGTGTGCATAAGTCCTTTGGTTTAGGCGTGACACTCATTTTCAGTTTTTATTGCTTTAAATGCACTTTCAGTCCGAGTTGAGCCCGTTTTTTTACTTTGAATGTATCTTCATAGGAATAAGTTGTGTAGTCAAATTAATGGTGATTTAGGCTTCAGGAGGTCAACCTGAACTAATTACATGTTGAAATGTGTGCTTAAGTCCTTTGGTTTAGGCGTGACACTCATTTTGAGTTTTTATTGCTTTAAATGCACTTTCAGGCCTAGTTGAGCACGTTTTGTGACTTTGAATGTACCTTCATAGGAATGAGTTGTGTAGTCAAATTAATGCTCATTTAGGCTTCAGGAGGTCAACCTGAACTAAATACATGTTGAAATGTGTGCATAAGTCCTTTGGTTTAGGCGTGACACTCATTTTCAGTTTTTATTGCTTTAAATGCACTTCAGTCCGAGTTGAGCCCGTTTTGTGACTTTGAATGTACCTTCATAGGAATGAGTTGTGTAGTCAAATTAATGCTCATTTAGGCTTCAGGAGGTCAACCTGAACTAAATACATGTTGAAATGTGTGCATAAGTCCTTTGGTTTAGGCGTGACACTCATTTTCAGTTTTTATTGCTTTAAATGCACTTTCAGTCCGAGTTGAGCCCGTTTTTTTACTTTGAATGTATCTTCATAGGAATAAGTTGTGTAGTCAAATTAATGGTGATTTAGGCTTCAGGAGGTCAACCTGAACTAAATACATGTTGAAATGTGTGCATAAGTCCTTTGGTTTAGGCGTGACACTCATTTTTAGTTTTTATTGCTTTAAATGCACTTTCAGGCCTAGTTGAGCACGTTTTGTGACTTTGAATGTACCTTCATAGGAATGAGTTGTGTAGTCAAATTAATGCTCATTTAGGCTTCAGGAGGTCAACCTGAACTAAATACATGTTGAAATGTGTGCATAAGTCCTTTGGTTTAGGCGTGACACTCATTTTCAGTTTTTATTGCTTTAAATGTACTTTCAGTCCGAGTTGAGCCCGTTTTTTTACTTTGAATGTTCCTTCATAGGAATGAGTTGTGTAGTCAAATTAATGCTCATTTAGGCTTCAGGAGGTCAACCTGAACTAAATACATGTTGAAATGTGTGCATAAGGCCTTTGGTTTAGGCGTGACACTCATTTTGAGTTTTTATTGCTTTAAATGCGTTTTCAGGCCGAGTAGAGCACGTTTTTTTACTTTGAATGTATCTTCATAGGAATAAGTTGTGTAGTCAAATTAATGCTCATTTAGGCTTCAGGACGTCAACTTGAACTAAATACATGTTGAAATGTGTGCATAAGTCCTTTGGTTTAGGCGTGACACTCATTTTCAGTTTTTATTGCTTTAAATGTACTTTCAGTCCGAGTTGAGCCCGTTTTTTTACTTTGAATGTTCCTTCATAGGAATGAGTTGTGTAGTCAAATTAATGCTCATTTAGGCTTCAGGAGGTCAACCTGAACTAAATACATGTTGAAATGTGTGCATAAGGCCTTTGGTTTAGGCGTGACACTCATTTTGAGTTTTTATTGCTTTAAATGCACTTTCAGGCCGAGTTGAGCCCGTTTTTTGACTTTGAATGTACCTTCATAGGAATGAGTTGTGTAGTCAAATTAATGCTCATTTAGGCTTCAGGAGGTCAACCTGAACTAAATACATGTTGAAATGTGTGCATAAGTCCTTTGGTTTAGGCGTGACACTCATTTTCAGTTTTTATTGCTTTAAATGTACTTTCAGTCCGAGTTGAGCCCGTTTTTTTACTTTGAATGTTCCTTCATAGGAATGAGTTGTGTAGTCAAATTAATGCTCATTTAGGCTTCAGGAGGTCAACCTGAACTAAATACATGTTGAAATGTGTGCATAAGGCCTTTGGTTTAGGCGTGACACTCATTTTGAGTTTTTATTGCTTTAAATGCGTTTTCAGGCCGAGTAGAGCACGTTTTTTTACTTTGAATGTATCTTCATAGGAATAAGTTGTGTAGTCAAATTAATGCTCATTTAGGCTTCAGGACGTCAACTTGAACTAAATACATGTTGAAATGTGTGCATAAGTCCTTTGGTTTAGGCGTGACACTCATTTTCAGTTTTTATTGCTTTAAATGTACTTTCAGTCCGAGTTGAGCCCGTTTTTTTACTTTGAATGTTCCTTCATAGGAATGAGTTGTGTAGTCAAATTAATGCTCATTTAGGCTTCAGGAGGTCAACCTGAACTAAATACATGTTGAAATGTGTGCATAAGGCCTTTGGTTTAGGCGTGACACTCATTTTGAGTTTTTATTGCTTTAAATGCACTTTCAGGCCGAGTTGAGCCCGTTTTTTGACTTTGAATGTACCTTCATAGGAATGAGTTGTGTAGTCAAATTAATGCTCATTTAGGCTTCAGGAGGTCAACCTGAACTAAATACATGTTGAAATGTGTGCATAAGTCCTTTGGTTTAGGCGTGACACTCATTTTCAGTTTTTATTGCTTTAAATGCACTTTCAGTCCGAGTTGAGCCCGTTTTTTTACTTTGAATGTTCCTTCATAGGAATGATTTGTGTAGTCAAATTAATGCTCATTTAGGCTTCAGGAGGTCAACCTGAACTAAATACATGTTGAAATGTGTGCATAAGTCCTTTGGTTTAGGCGTGACACGCATTTTGAGTTTTTATTGCTTTAAATGCACTTTCAGGCCTAGTTGAGCACGTTTTGTGACTTTGAATGTACCTTCATAGGAATGAGTTGTGTAGTAAAATTAATGCTCATTTAGGCTTCAGGAGGTCAACCTGAACTGAATACATGTTGAAATGTGTGCATAAGTCCTTTGGTTTAGGCGTGACACTCATTTTCAGTTTTTATTGCTTTAAATGCACTTTCAGTCCGAGTTGAGCCCGTTTTGTGACTTTGAATGTACCTTCATAGGAATGAGTTGTGTAGTCAAATTAATGCTCATTTAGGCTTCAGGAGGTCAACCTGAACTAAATACATGTTGAAATGTGTGCATCAGTCCTTTGGTTTTGGTGTGACACTCAATTTGAGTGTTTATTGCTTTAAATGCATTTTCAGGCCGAGCCGAGCACGCTTTCTGAGTTTGAATATATCTTCATAGGAATGAGTTGTGTGGTCAAATTTAACGCTCATTTAGGCTTCAGGAGGTCAACCTGAACTAAATAAATGTTGAAATGTGTGCATAAGTCATTTGGTCTAGGCGTGACACTCATTATGAACCATTGATGAAAATAAGTTTTATTTTTAAAAAAGCCAAAAAATGTGAAAGGGACGAAATTACAAATGTCCTTTGTGTTTCACATAGAGTCCCGCTCCCTCTCTTTCTCTGTGACACACACGCTTCCGAGCGCGCCAGCACGCAGCAAGCACACACACAAACGCACGCACACACACTCACACAAAAGTACGCACAGACGAGCACGTATCGTAAACAACACACTAACGATGATTTAGATCAAAGAAACACTCACACATGTATGGGCACACGATCGCGCGCGCGCAAACACACACACAAACTCATGAGAGGCACACACATCCGCACACGCTACGCATGTAAACAACATTTGGACACTGATTGAAGATCAAAGACTAACCCACGTGGAAGACTGAAAGATGCACAGCCAATCACCTAGGCTTTGCATCTTTTCACCTCCCCCTGCTCTCACACCACGTGGGCTAGATCCACTCGGGCTGTCATTGGTGGACGTCGTCGGTGTCAGAACAAATCAAGTGCAAGCAAAAGTTAAAACCTCCGAGTAATTCGTCATTTTTATCCGAATACAGTACTTTTTTTTGGGGGGGGGAGGGTGCGCACAACACACACACGCACACACACACGCACGCACCCACACAAACACACACAAACACACGAAAACACCTACATACTCTCACACACGCACGCACACATACACTAGCACGCATCGGAAACAACACTTTAGACGTTGAAATGTGTGCAGACGTCCTTTGGTTTAGGCATGACACTCAATTTTAGTTTTTATTGATTCAAATGCATTTTCAGACAGAGCAGGGCACTTACTGACTTTGAATGTATCTTCATGGGAATGAGTTGTGTGATCAAATTAATGCTCATTTAGGCTTCAGGAGATCAACCTAAACTAAATACATGTTGAAATGTGTGCATAAGTCCTTTGATTTAGGCGTGAAACTCATTTTGAGATTTTATTGCTTTAAATGCACTTTCAGGCCTAGTTGAGCACGTTTTGTGACTTTGAATGTACCTTCATAGGAATGAGTTGTATAGACAAAATAATGCTCATTTAGGCTTCAGAATGTCAACCTGAACTAAATACATGTTGAAATGTGTGTATAAATCCTTTGGTTTAGGCGTGACACTCATTTTCAGTTTTTATTGCTTTAAATGCACTTTCAGTCCGAGTTGAGCCCGTTTTTTTACTTTGAATGTATCTTCATAGGAATAAGTTGTGAAGTCAAATTAATGCTCATTTAGGCTTCAGGACGTCAACCTGAACTAAATACATGTTGAAATGTGTGCATAAGTCCTTTGGTTTAGGCGTGACACTCATTTTGAGTTTTTATTGCTTTAAATGCACTTTCAGTCCGAGTTGAGCCCGTTTTTTTACTTTGAATGTTCCTTCATAGGAATGAGTTGTGTAGTCAAATTAATGCTCATTTAGGCTTCAGGAGGTCAACCTGAACTAAATACATGTTGAAATGTGTGCATAAGTCCTTTGATTTAGGCGTGAAACTCATTTTGAGATTTTATTGCTTTAAATGCACTTTCAGGCCTAGTTGAGCACGTTTTGTGACTTTGAATGTACCTTCATAGGAATGAGTTGTGTAGACAAAATAATGCTCATTTAGGCTTCAGAATGTCAACCTGAACTAAATACATGTTGAAATGTGTGTATAAATCCTTTGGTTTAGGCGTGACACTCATTTTCAGTTTTTATTGCTTTAAATGCACTTTCAGTCCGAGTTGAGCCCGTTTTTTTACTTTGAATGTATCTTCATAGGAATAAGTTGTGAAGTCAAATTAATGCTCATTTAGGCTTCAGGACGTCAACCTGAACTAAATACATGTTGAAATGTGTGCATAAGTCCTTTGGTTTAGGCGTGACACTCATTTTGAGTTTTTATTGCTTTAAATGCACTTTCAGTCCGAGTTGAGCCCGTTTTTTTACTTTGAATGTTCCTTCATAGGAATGAGTTGTGTAGTCAAATTAATGCTCATTTAGGCTTCAGGAGGTCAACCTGAACTAAATACATGTTGAAATGTGTGCATAAGTCCTTTGGTTTAGGCGTGACACTCATTTTCAGTTTTTATTGCTTTAAATGCACTTTCAGGCCGAGTTGAGCCCGTTTTTTGACTTTGAATGTACCTTCATAGGAATGAGTTGTGTAGTCAAATTAATGCTCATTTAGGCTTCAGGAGGTCAACCTGAACTAAATACATGTTGAAATGTGTGCATAAGTCCTTTGGTTTAGGCGTGACACTCATTTTCAGTTTTTATTGCTTTAAATGCACTTTCAGTCCGAGTTGAGCCCGTTTTTTTACTTTGAATGTTCCTTCATAGGAATGATTTGTGTAGTCAAATTAATGCTCATTTAGGCTTCAGGAGGTCAACCTGAACTAAATACATGTTGAAATGTGTGCATAAGTCCTTTGGTTTAGGCGTGACACGCATTTTGAGTTTTTATTGCTTTAAATGCACTTTCAGGCCTAGTTGAGCACGTTTTGTGACTTTGAATGTACCTTCATAGGAATGAGTTGTGTAGTAAAATTAATGCTCATTTAGGCTTCAGGAGGTCAACCTGAACTGAATACATGTTGAAATGTGTGCATAAGTCCTTTGGTTTAGGCGTGACACTCATTTTCAGTTTTTATTGCTTTAAATGCACTTTCAGTCCGAGTTGAGCCCGTTTTGTGACTTTGAATGTACCTTCATAGGAATGAGTTGTGTAGTCAAATTAATGCTCATTTAGGCTTCAGGAGGTCAACCTGAACTAAATACATGTTGAAATGTGTGCATCAGTCCTTTGGTTTTGGTGTGACACTCAATTTGAGTGTTTATTGCTTTAAATGCATTTTCAGGCCGAGCCGAGCACGCTTTCTGAGTTTGAATATATCTTCATAGGAATGAGTTGTGTGGTCAAATTTAACGCTCATTTAGGCTTCAGGAGGTCAACCTGAACTAAATAAATGTTGAAATGTGTGCATAAGTCATTTGGTCTAGGCGTGACACTCATTATGAACCATTGATGAAAATAAGTTTTATTTTTAAAAAAGCCAAAAAATGTGAAAGGGACGAAATTACAAATGTCCTTTGTGTTTCACATAGAGTCCCGCTCCCTCTCTTTCTCTGTGACACACACGCTTCCGAGCGCGCCAGCACGCAGCAAGCACACACACAAACGCACGCACACACACTCACACAAAAGTACGCACAGACGAGCACGTATCGTAAACAACACACTAACGATGATTTAGATCAAAGAAACACTCACACATGTATGGGCACACGATCGCGCGCGCGCAAACACACACACAAACTCATGAGAGGCACACACATCCGCACACGCTACGCATGTAAACAACATTTGGACACTGATTGAAGATCAAAGACTAACCCACGTGGAAGACTGAAAGATGCACAGCCAATCACCTAGGCTTTGCATCTTTTCACCTCCCCCTGCTCTCACACCACGTGGGCTAGATCCACTCGGGCTGTCATTGGTGGACGTCGTCGGTGTCAGAACAAATCAAGTGCAAGCAAAAGTTAAAACCTCCGAGTAATTCGTCATTTTTATCCGAATACAGTACTTTTTTTTGGGGGGGGGAGGGTGCGCACAACACACACACGCACACACACACGCACGCACCCACACAAACACACACAAACACACGAAAACACCTACATACTCTCACACACGCACGCACACATACACTAGCACGCATCGGAAACAACACTTTAGACGTTGAAATGTGTGCAGACGTCCTTTGGTTTAGGCATGACACTCAATTTTAGTTTTTATTGATTCAAATGCATTTTCAGACAGAGCAGGGCACTTACTGACTTTGAATGTATCTTCATGGGAATGAGTTGTGTGATCAAATTAATGCTCATTTAGGCTTCAGGAGATCAACCTAAACTAAATACATGTTGAAATGTGTGCATAAGTCCTTTGATTTAGGCGTGAAACTCATTTTGAGATTTTATTGCTTTAAATGCACTTTCAGGCCTAGTTGAGCACGTTTTGTGACTTTGAATGTACCTTCATAGGAATGAGTTGTATAGACAAAATAATGCTCATTTAGGCTTCAGAATGTCAACCTGAACTAAATACATGTTGAAATGTGTGTATAAATCCTTTGGTTTAGGCGTGACACTCATTTTCAGTTTTTATTGCTTTAAATGCACTTTCAGTCCGAGTTGAGCCCGTTTTTTTACTTTGAATGTTCCTTCATAGGAATGAGTTGTGTAGTCAAATTAATGCTCATTTAGGCTTCAGGAGGTCAACCTGAACTAAATACATGTTGAAATGTGTGCATAAGTCCTTTGGTTTAGGCGTGACACTCATTTTCAGTTTTTATTGCTTTAAATGCACTTTCAGTCCGAGTTGAGCCCGTTTTTTTACTTTGAATGTATCTTCATAGGAATAAGTTGTGTAGTCAAATTAATGCTCATTTAGGCTTCAGAATGTCAACCTGAACTAAATACATGTTGAAATGTGTGCATAAGTCCTTTGGTTTAGGCGTGACACTCATTTTGAGTTTTTATTGCTTTAAATGCACTTTCAGGCCTAGTTGAGCACGTTTTGTGACTTTGAATGTACCTTCATAGGAATGAGTTGTGTAGTCAAATTAATGCTCATTTAGGCTTCAGGAGGTCAACCTGAACTAAATACATGTTGAAATGTGTGCATAAGTCCTTTGGTTTAGGCGTGACACTCATTTTCAGTTTTTATTGCTTTAAATGTACTTTCAGTCCGAGTTGAGCCCGTTTTTTTACTTTGAATGTTCCTTCATAGGAATGAGTTGTGTAGTCAAATTACTGCTCATTTAGGCTTCAGGAGGTCAACCTGAACTAAATACATGTTGTAATGTGTGCATAAGGCCTTTGGTTTAGGCGTGACACTCATTTTGAGTTTTTATTGCTTTAAATGCATTTTCAGGCCGAGTAGAGCACGTTTTTTTACTTTGAATGTATCTTCATAGGAATAAGTTGTGTAGTCAAATTAATGCTCATTTAGGCTTCAGGACGTCAACCTGAACTAAATACATGTTGAAATGTGTGCATAAGTCCTTTGGTTTAGGCGTGACACTCATTTTCAGTTTTTATTGCTTTAAATGCACTTTCAGTCCGAGTTGAGCCCGTTTTTTTACTTTGAATGTATCTTCATAGGAATAAGTTGTGTAGTCAAATTAATGCTCATTTAGGCTTCAGGAGGTCAACCTGAACTAAATACATGTTGAAATGTGTGCATAAGTCCTTTGGTTTAGGCGTGACACTCATTTTCAGTTTTTATTGCTTTAAATGTACTTTCAGTCCGAGTTGAGCCCGTTTTTTTACTTTGAATGTATCTTCATAGGAATAGGTTGTGTAGTCAAATTAATGGTGATTTAGGCTTCAGGAGGTCAACCTGAACTAAATACATGTTGAAATGTGTGCATAAGTCCTTCGGTTTAGGCGTGACACTCATTTTGAGTTTTTATTGCTTTAAATGCACTTTCAGGCCTAGTTGAGCACGTTTTGTGACTTTGAATGTACCTTCATAGGAATGAGTTGTGTAGTCAAATTAATGCTCATTTAGGCTTCAGGTCGTCAACCTGAACTAAATACATGTTGAAATGTGTGCATAAGTCCTTTGGTTTAGGCGTGACACTCATTTTCAGTTTTTATTGCTTTAAATGCACTTTCAGTCCGAGTTGAGCCCGTTTTTTTACTTTGAATGTATCTTCATAGGAATAAGTTGTGTAGTCAAATTAATGGTGATTTAGGCTTCAGGAGGTCAACCTGAACTAAATACATGTTGAAATGTGTGCATAAGTCCTTTGGTTTAGGCGTGACACTCATTTTGAGTTTTTATTGCTTTAAATGCACTTTCAGGCCTAGTTGAGCACGTTTTGTGACTTTGAATGTACCTTCATAGGAATGAGTTGTGTAGTCAAATTAATGCTCATTTAGGCTTCAGGAGGTCCACCTGAACTAAATACATGTTGAAATGTGTGCATAAGTCCTTTGGTTTAGGCGTGACACTCATTTTCAGTTTTTATTGCTTTAAATGCACTTTCAGTCCGAGTTGAGCCCGTTTTTTTACTTTGAATGTTCCTTCATAGGAATGATTTGTGTAGTCAAATTAATGCTCATTTAGGCTTCAGGAGGTCAACCTGAACTAAATACATGTTGAAATGTGTGCATAAGTCCTTTGGTTTAGGCGTGACACTCATTTTCAGTTTTTATTGCTTTAAATGCACTTTCAGGCCTAGTTGAGCACGTTTTGTGACTTTGAATGTACCTTCATAGGAATGAGTTGTGTAGTCAAATTAATGCTCATTTAGGCTTCAGGAGGTCAACCTGAACTAAATACATGTTGAAATGTGTGCATAAGTCCTTTGGTTTAGGCGTGACACTCATTTTCAGTTTTTATTGCTTTAAATGTACTTTCAGTCCGAGTTGAGCCCGTTTTTTTACTTTGAATGTTCCTTCATAGGAATGAGTTGTGTAGTCAAATTAATGCTCATTTAGGCTTCAGGAGGTCAACCTGAACTAAATACATGTTGAAATGTGTGCATAAGGCCTTTGGTTTAGGCGTGACACTCATTTTGAGTTTTTATTGCTTTAAATGCGTTTTCAGGCCGAGTAGAGCACGTTTTTTTACTTTGAATGTATCTTCATAGGAATAAGTTGTGTAGTCAAATTAATGCTCATTTAGGCTTCAGGACGTCAACTTGAACTAAATACATGTTGAAATGTGTGCATAAGTCCTTTGGTTTAGGCGTGACACTCATTTTCAGTTTTTATTGCTTTAAATGTACTTTCAGTCCGAGTTGAGCCCGTTTTTTTACTTTGAATGTTCCTTCATAGGAATGAGTTGTGTAGTCAAATTAATGCTCATTTAGGCTTCAGGAGGTCAACCTGAACTAAATACATGTTGAAATGTGTGCATAAGGCCTTTGGTTTAGGCGTGACACTCATTTTGAGTTTTTATTTCTTTAAATGCACTTTCAGTCCGAGTTGAGCCCGTTTTTTTACTTTGAATGTTCCTTCATAGGAATGATTTGTGTACTCAAATTAATGCTCATTTAGGATTCAGGAGGTCAACCTGAACTAAATACATGTTGAAATGTGTGCATAAGTCCTTTGGTTTAGGCGTGACACGCATTTTGAGTTTTTATTGCTTTAAATGCACTTTCAGGCCTAGTTGAGCACGTTTTGTGACTTTGAATGTACCTTCATAGGAATGAGTTGTGTAGTAAAATTAATGCTCATTTAGGCTTCAGGAGGTCAACCTGAACTGAATACATGTTGAAATGTGTGCATAAGTCCTTTGGTTTAGGCGTGACACTCATTTTCAGTTTTTATTGCTTTAAATGCACTTTCAGTCCGAGTTGAGCCCGTTTTGTGACTTTGAATGTACCTTCATAGGAATGAGTTGTGTAGTCAAATTAATGCTCATTTAGGCTTCAGGAGGTCAACCTGAACTAAATACATGTTGAAATGTGTGCATCAGTCCTTTGGTTTTGGTGTGACACTCAATTTGAGTGTTTATTGCTTTAAATGCATTTTCAGGCCGAGCCGAGCACGCTTTCTGAGTTTGAATATATCTTCATAGGAATGAGTTGTGTGGTCAAATTTAACGCTCATTTAGGCTTCAGGAGGTCAACCTGAACTAAATAAATGTTGAAATGTGTGCATAAGTCATTTGGTCTAGGCGTGACACTCATTATGAACCATTGATGAAAATAAGTTTTATTTTTAAAAAAGCCAAAAAATGTGAAAGGGACGAAATTACAAATGTCCTTTGTGTTTCACATAGAGTCCCGCTCCCTCTCTTTCTCTGTGACACACACGCTTCCGAGCGCGCCAGCACGCAGCAAGCACACACACAAACGCACGCACACACACTCACACAAAAGTACGCACAGACGAGCACGTATCGTAAACAACACACTAACGATGATTTAGATCAAAGAAACACTCACACATGTATGGGCACACGATCGCGCGCGCGCAAACACACACACAAACTCATGAGAGGCACACACATCCGCACACGCTACGCATGTAAACAACATTTGGACACTGATTGAAGATCAAAGACTAACCCACGTGGAAGACTGAAAGATGCACAGCCAATCACCTAGGCTTTGCATCTTTTCACCTCCCCCTGCTCTCACACCACGTGGGCTAGATCCACTCGGGCTGTCATTGGTGGACGTCGTCGGTGTCAGAACAAATCAAGTGCAAGCAAAAGTTAAAACCTCCGAGTAATTCGTCATTTTTATCCGAATACAGTACTTTTTTTTGGGGGGGGGAGGGTGCGCACAACACACACACGCACACACACACGCACGCACCCACACAAACACACACAAACACACGAAAACACCTACATACTCTCACACACGCACGCACACATACACTAGCACGCATCGGAAACAACACTTTAGACGTTGAAATGTGTGCAGACGTCCTTTGGTTTAGGCATGACACTCAATTTTAGTTTTTATTGATTCAAATGCATTTTCAGACAGAGCAGGGCACTTACTGACTTTGAATGTATCTTCATGGGAATGAGTTGTGTGATCAAATTAATGCTCATTTAGGCTTCAGGAGATCAACCTAAACTAAATACATGTTGAAATGTGTGCATAAGTCCTTTGATTTAGGCGTGAAACTCATTTTGAGATTTTATTGCTTTAAATGCACTTTCAGGCCTAGTTGAGCACGTTTTGTGACTTTGAATGTACCTTCATAGGAATGAGTTGTATAGACAAAATAATGCTCATTTAGGCTTCAGAATGTCAACCTGAACTAAATACATGTTGAAATGTGTGTATAAATCCTTTGGTTTAGGCGTGACACTCATTTTCAGTTTTTATTGCTTTAAATGCACTTTCAGTCCGAGTTGAGCCCGTTTTTTTACTTTGAATGTATCTTCATAGGAATAAGTTGTGAAGTCAAATTAATGCTCATTTAGGCTTCAGGACGTCAACCTGAACTAAATACATGTTGAAATGTGTGCATAAGTCCTTTGGTTTAGGCGTGACACTCATTTTGAGTTTTTATTGCTTTAAATGCACTTTCAGTCCGAGTTGAGCCCGTTTTTTTACTTTGAATGTTCCTTCATAGGAATGAGTTGTGTAGTCAAATTAATGCTCATTTAGGCTTCAGGAGGTCAACCTGAACTAAATACATGTTGAAATGTGTGCATAAGTCCTTTGATTTAGGCGTGAAACTCATTTTGAGATTTTATTGCTTTAAATGCACTTTCAGGCCTAGTTGAGCACGTTTTGTGACTTTGAATGTACCTTCATAGGAATGAGTTGTGTAGACAAAATAATGCTCATTTAGGCTTCAGAATGTCAACCTGAACTAAATACATGTTGAAATGTGTGTATAAATCCTTTGGTTTAGGCGTGACACTCATTTTCAGTTTTTATTGCTTTAAATGCACTTTCAGTCCGAGTTGAGCCCGTTTTTTTACTTTGAATGTATCTTCATAGGAATAAGTTGTGAAGTCAAATTAATGCTCATTTAGGCTTCAGGACGTCAACCTGAACTAAATACATGTTGAAATGTGTGCATAAGTCCTTTGGTTTAGGCGTGACACTCATTTTGAGTTTTTATTGCTTTAAATGCACTTTCAGTCCGAGTTGAGCCCGTTTTTTTACTTTGAATGTTCCTTCATAGGAATGAGTTGTGTAGTCAAATTAATGCTCATTTAGGCTTCAGGAGGTCAACCTGAACTAAATACATGTTGAAATGTGTGCATAAGTCCTTTGGTTTAGGCGTGACACTCATTTTCAGTTTTTATTGCTTTAAATGCACTTTCAGGCCGAGTTGAGCCCGTTTTTTGACTTTGAATGTACCTTCATAGGAATGAGTTGTGTAGTCAAATTAATGCTCATTTAGGCTTCAGGAGGTCAACCTGAACTAAATACATGTTGAAATGTGTGCATAAGTCCTTTGGTTTAGGCGTGACACTCATTTTCAGTTTTTATTGCTTTAAATGCACTTTCAGTCCGAGTTGAGCCCGTTTTTTTACTTTGAATGTTCCTTCATAGGAATGATTTGTGTAGTCAAATTAATGCTCATTTAGGCTTCAGGAGGTCAACCTGAACTAAATACATGTTGAAATGTGTGCATAAGTCCTTTGGTTTAGGCGTGACACGCATTTTGAGTTTTTATTGCTTTAAATGCACTTTCAGGCCTAGTTGAGCACGTTTTGTGACTTTGAATGTACCTTCATAGGAATGAGTTGTGTAGTAAAATTAATGCTCATTTAGGCTTCAGGAGGTCAACCTGAACTGAATACATGTTGAAATGTGTGCATAAGTCCTTTGGTTTAGGCGTGACACTCATTTTCAGTTTTTATTGCTTTAAATGCACTTTCAGTCCGAGTTGAGCCCGTTTTGTGACTTTGAATGTACCTTCATAGGAATGAGTTGTGTAGTCAAATTAATGCTCATTTAGGCTTCAGGAGGTCAACCTGAACTAAATACATGTTGAAATGTGTGCATCAGTCCTTTGGTTTTGGTGTGACACTCAATTTGAGTGTTTATTGCTTTAAATGCATTTTCAGGCCGAGCCGAGCACGCTTTCTGAGTTTGAATATATCTTCATAGGAATGAGTTGTGTGGTCAAATTTAACGCTCATTTAGGCTTCAGGAGGTCAACCTGAACTAAATAAATGTTGAAATGTGTGCATAAGTCATTTGGTCTAGGCGTGACACTCATTATGAACCATTGATGAAAATAAGTTTTATTTTTAAAAAAGCCAAAAAATGTGAAAGGGACGAAATTACAAATGTCCTTTGTGTTTCACATAGAGTCCCGCTCCCTCTCTTTCTCTGTGACACACACGCTTCCGAGCGCGCCAGCACGCAGCAAGCACACACACAAACGCACGCACACACACTCACACAAAAGTACGCACAGACGAGCACGTATCGTAAACAACACACTAACGATGATTTAGATCAAAGAAACACTCACACATGTATGGGCACACGATCGCGCGCGCGCAAACACACACACAAACTCATGAGAGGCACACACATCCGCACACGCTACGCATGTAAACAACATTTGGACACTGATTGAAGATCAAAGACTAACCCACGTGGAAGACTGAAAGATGCACAGCCAATCACCTAGGCTTTGCATCTTTTCACCTCCCCCTGCTCTCACACCACGTGGGCTAGATCCACTCGGGCTGTCATTGGTGGACGTCGTCGGTGTCAGAACAAATCAAGTGCAAGCAAAAGTTAAAACCTCCGAGTAATTCGTCATTTTTATCCGAATACAGTACTTTTTTTTGGGGGGGGGAGGGTGCGCACAACACACACACGCACACACACACGCACGCACCCACACAAACACACACAAACACACGAAAACACCTACATACTCTCACACACGCACGCACACATACACTAGCACGCATCGGAAACAACACTTTAGACGTTGAAATGTGTGCAGACGTCCTTTGGTTTAGGCATGACACTCAATTTTAGTTTTTATTGATTCAAATGCATTTTCAGACAGAGCAGGGCACTTACTGACTTTGAATGTATCTTCATGGGAATGAGTTGTGTGATCAAATTAATGCTCATTTAGGCTTCAGGAGATCAACCTAAACTAAATACATGTTGAAATGTGTGCATAAGTCCTTTGATTTAGGCGTGAAACTCATTTTGAGATTTTATTGCTTTAAATGCACTTTCAGGCCTAGTTGAGCACGTTTTGTGACTTTGAATGTACCTTCATAGGAATGAGTTGTATAGACAAAATAATGCTCATTTAGGCTTCAGAATGTCAACCTGAACTAAATACATGTTGAAATGTGTGTATAAATCCTTTGGTTTAGGCGTGACACTCATTTTCAGTTTTTATTGCTTTAAATGCACTTTCAGTCCGAGTTGAGCCCGTTTTTTTACTTTGAATGTTCCTTCATAGGAATGAGTTGTGTAGTCAAATTAATGCTCATTTAGGCTTCAGGAGGTCAACCTGAACTAAATACATGTTGAAATGTGTGCATAAGTCCTTTGGTTTAGGCGTGACACTCATTTTCAGTTTTTATTGCTTTAAATGCACTTTCAGTCCGAGTTGAGCCCGTTTTTTTACTTTGAATGTATCTTCATAGGAATAAGTTGTGTAGTCAAATTAATGCTCATTTAGGCTTCAGAATGTCAACCTGAACTAAATACATGTTGAAATGTGTGCATAAGTCCTTTGGTTTAGGCGTGACACTCATTTTGAGTTTTTATTGCTTTAAATGCACTTTCAGGCCTAGTTGAGCACGTTTTGTGACTTTGAATGTACCTTCATAGGAATGAGTTGTGTAGTCAAATTAATGCTCATTTAGGCTTCAGGAGGTCAACCTGAACTAAATACATGTTGAAATGTGTGCATAAGTCCTTTGGTTTAGGCGTGACACTCATTTTCAGTTTTTATTGCTTTAAATGTACTTTCAGTCCGAGTTGAGCCCGTTTTTTTACTTTGAATGTTCCTTCATAGGAATGAGTTGTGTAGTCAAATTACTGCTCATTTAGGCTTCAGGAGGTCAACCTGAACTAAATACATGTTGTAATGTGTGCATAAGGCCTTTGGTTTAGGCGTGACACTCATTTTGAGTTTTTATTGCTTTAAATGCATTTTCAGGCCGAGTAGAGCACGTTTTTTTACTTTGAATGTATCTTCATAGGAATAAGTTGTGTAGTCAAATTAATGCTCATTTAGGCTTCAGGACGTCAACCTGAACTAAATACATGTTGAAATGTGTGCATAAGTCCTTTGGTTTAGGCGTGACACTCATTTTCAGTTTTTATTGATTCAAATGCATTTTCAGACAGAGCAGGGCACTTACTGACTTTGAATGTATCTTCATGGGAATGAGTTGTGTGATCAAATTAATGCTCATTTAGGCTTCAGGAGATCAACCTAAACTAAATACATGTTGAAATGTGTGCATAAGTCCTTTGGTTTAGGCGTGACACTCATTTTCAGTTTTTATTGCTTTAAATGCACTTTCAGTCCGAGTTGAGCCCGTTTTTTTACTTTGAATGTATCTTCATAGGAATAAGTTGTGTAGTCAAATTAATGGTGATTTAGGCTTCAGGAGGTCAACCTGAACTAAATACATGTTGAAATGTGTGCATAAGTCCTTTGGTTTAGGCGTGACACTCATTTTGAGTTTTTATTGCTTTAAATGCACTTTCAGGCCTAGTTGAGCACGTTTTGTGACTTTGAATGTACCTTCATAGGAATGAGTTGTGTAGTCAAATTAATGCTCATTTAGGCTTCAGGAGGTCAACCTGAACTAAATACATGTTGAAATGTGTGCATAAGTCCTTTGGTTTAGGCGTGACACTCATTTTCAGTTTTTATTGCTTTAAATGCACTTTCAGTCCGAGTTGAGCCCGTTTTTTTACTTTGAATGTATCTTCATAGGAATAAGTTGTGTAGTCAAATTAATGCTCATTTAGGCTTCAGAATGTCAACCTGAACTAAATACATGTTGAAATGTGTGCATAAGTCCTTTGGTTTAGGCGTGACACTCATTTTGAGTTTTTATTGCTTTAAAAGCACTTTCAGGCCTAGTTGAGCACGTTTTGTGACTTTGAATGTACCTTCTTAGGAATGAGTTGTGTAGTCAAATTAATGCTCATTTAGGCTTCAGGAGGTCAACCTGAACTAAATACATGTTGTAATGTGTGCATAAGTCCTTTGGTTTAGGCGTGACACTCATTTTCAGTTTTTATTGCTTTAAATGCACTTTCAGTCCGAGTTGAGCCCGTTTTGTGACTTTGAATGTACCTTCATAGGAATGAGTTGTGTAGTCAAATTAATGCTCATTTAGGCTTCAGGAGGTCAACCTGAACTAAATACATGTTGAAATGTGTGCATAAGTCCTTGGGTTTAGGCGTGACACTCATTTTCAGTTTTTATTGCTTTAAATGTACTTTCAGTCCGAGTTGAGCCCGTTTTTTTACTTTGAATGTTCCTTCATAGGAATGAGTTGTGTAGTCAAATTAATGCTCATTTAGGCTTCAGGAGGTCAACCTGAACTAAATACATGTTGAAATGTGTGCATAAGTCCTTTGATTTAGGCGTGAAACTCATTTTGAGATTTTATTGCTTTAAATGCATTTTCAGGCCGAGTAGAGCACGTTTTTTTACTTTGAATGTATCTTCATAGGAATGAGTTGTGTAGTCAAATTAATGCTCATTTAGGCTTCAGGAGGTCAACCTGAACTAAATACATGTTGAAATGTGTGCATAAGTCCTTTGGTTTAGGCGTGACACTCATTTTCAGTTTTTATTGCTTTAAATGCACTTTCAGTCCGAGTTGAGCCCGTTTTTTTACTTTGAATGTATCTTCATAGGAATAAGTTGTGTAGTCAAATTAATGGTGATTTAGGCTTCAGGAGGTCAACCTGAACTAAATACATGTTGAAATGTGTGCATAAGTCCTTTGGTTTAGGCGTGACACTCATTTTGAGTTTTTATTGCTTTAAATGCACTTTCAGGCCTAGTTGAGCACGTTTTGTGACTTTGAATGTACCTTCATAGGAATGAGTTGTGTAGTCAAATTAATGCTCATTTAGGCTTCAGGAGGTCAACCTGAACTAAATACATGTTGAAATGTGTGCATCAGTCCTTTGGTTTTGGTGTGACACTCAATTTGAGTGTTTATTGCTTTAAATGCATTTTCAGGCCGAGCCGAGCACGCTTTCTGAGTTTGAATATATCTTCATAGGAATGAGTTGTGTGGTCAAATTTAACGCTCATTTAGGCTTCAGGAGGTCAACCTGAACTAAATACATGTTGTAATGTGTGCATAAGGCCTTTGGTTTAGGCGTGACACTCATTTTGAGTTTTTATTGCTTTAAATGCACTTTCAGGCCTAGTTGAGCCCGTTTTTTTACTTTGAATGTATCTTCATAGGAATAAGTTGTGTAGTCAAATTAATGCTCATTTAGGCTTCAGAATGTCAACCTGAACTAAATACATGTTGAAATGTGTGCATAAGTCCTTTGGTTTAGGCGTGACACTCATTTTGAGTTTTTATTGCTTTAAATGCACTTTCAGGCCTAGTTGAGCACGTTTTGTGACTTTGAATGTACCTTCATATGAATGAGTTGTGTAGTCAAATTAATGCTCATTTAGGCTTCAGGAGGTCAACCTGAACTAAATACATGTTGAAATGTGTGCATAAGTCCTTTGGTTTAGGCGTGACACTCATTTTCAGTTTTTATTGCTTTAAATGCACTTTCAGTCCGAGTTGAGCCCGTTTTGTGACTTTGAATGTACCTTCATAGGAATGAGTTGTGTAGTCAAATTAATGCTCATTTAGGCTTCGGGGGGCCAACCTGAACTAAATACATGTTGAAATGTGTGCATAAGTCCTTTGGTTTAGGCGTGACACTCATTTTCAGTTTTTATTGCTTTAAATGCACTTTCAGTCCGAGTTGAGCCCGTTTTTTTACTTTGAATGTATCTTCATAGGAATAAGTTGTGTAGTCAAATTAATGGTGATTTAGGCTTCAGGAGGTCAACCTGAACTAAATACATGTTGAAATGTGTGCATAAGTCCTTTGGTTTAGGCGTGACACTCATTTTGAGTTTTTATTGCTTTAAATGCACTTTCAGGCCTAGTTGAGCACGTTTTGTGAGTTTGAATGTACCTTCATAGGAATGAGTTGTGTAGTCAAATTAATGCTCATTTATGCTTCAGGACGTCAACCTGAACTAAATACATGTTGAAATGTGTGCATAAGTCCTTTGGTTTAGGCGTGACACTCATTTTCAGTTTTTATTGCTTTAAATGTACTTTCAGTCCGAGTTGAGCCCGTTTTTTTACTTTGAATGTTCCTTCATAGGAATGAGTTGTGTAGTCAAATTAATGCTCATTTAGGCTTCAGGAGGTCAACCTGAACTAAATACATGTTGAAATGTGTGCATAAGGCCTTTGGTTTAGGCGTGACACTCATTTTGAGTTTTTATTGCTTTAAATGCGTTTTCAGGCCGAGTAAAGCACGTTTTTTTACTTTGAATGTATCTTCATAGGAACAAGTTGTGTAGTCAAATTAATGCTCATTTAGGCTTCAGGACGTCAACCTGAACTGAATACATGTTGAAATGTGTGCATAAGTCCTTTGGTTTAGGCGTGACACTCATTTTCAGTTTTTATTGCTTTAAATGCACTTTCAGGCCGAGTTGAGCCCGTTTTTTGACTTTGAATGTACCTTCATAGGAATGAGTTGTGTAGTCAAATTAATGCTCATTTAGGCTTCAGGAGGTCAACCTGAACTAAATACATGTTGAAATGTGTGCATAAGTCCTTTGGTTTAGGCGTGACAGTCATTTTCAGTTTTTATTGCTTTAAATGCACTTTCAGTCCGAGATGAGCCCGTTTTTTTACTTTGAATGTTCCTTCATAGGAATGATTTGTGTAGTCAAATTAATGCTCATTTAGGCTTCAGGAGGTCAACCTGAACTAAATGCATGTTGAAATGTGTGCATAAGTCCTTTGGTTTAGGCGTGACACTCATTTTGAGTTTTTATTGCTTTAAATGCACTTTCAGGCCTAGTTGAGCACTTTTTGTGACTTTGAATGTACCTTCATAGGAATGAGTTGTGTAGTAAAATTAATGCTCATTTAGGCTTCAGGAGGTCAACCTGAACTAAATGCATGTTGAAATGTGTGCATAAGTCCTTTGGTTTAGGCGTGACACTCATTTTCAGTTTTTATTGCTTTAAATGCACTTTCAGTCCGAGTTGAGCCCGTTTTGTGACTTTGAATGTACCTTCATAGGAATGAGTTGTGTAGTCAAATTAATGCTCATTTAGGCTTCAGGAGGTCAACCTGAACTAAATACATGTTGAAATGTGTGCATAAGTCCTTTGGTTTAGGCGTGACACTCATTTTCAGTTTTTATTGCTTTAAATGCACTTTCAGTCCGAGTTTAGCCCGTTTTGTGACTTTGAATGTACCTTCATAGGAATGAGTTGTGTAGTCAAATTAATGCTCATTTAGGCTTCAGGAGGTCAACCTGAACTAAATACATGTTGAAATGTGTGCATAAGTCCTTTGGTTTAGGCGTGACACTCATTTTCAGTTTTTATTGCTTTAAATGCACTTTCAGTCCGAGTTGAGCCCGTTTTTTTACTTTGAATGTATCTTCATAGGAATAAGTTGTGTAGTCAAATTAATGGTGATTTAGGCTTCAGGAGGTCAACCTGAACTAAATACATGTTGAAATGTGTGCATAAGTCCTTTGGTTTAGGCGTGACACTCATTTTGAGTTTTTATTGCTTTAAATGCACTTTCAGGCCTAGTTGAGCACGTTTTGTGACTTTGAATGTACCTTCATAGGAATGAGTTGTGTAGTCAAATTAATGCTCATTTAGGCTTCAGGAGGTCCACCTGAACTAAATACATGTTGAAATGTGTGCATAAGTCCTTTGGTTTAGGCGTGACACTCATTTTCAGTTTTTATTGCTTTAAATGCACTTTCAGTCCGAGTTGAGCCCGTTTTTTTACTTTGAATGTTCCTTCATAGGAATGATTTGTGTAGTCAAATTAATGCTCATTTAGGCTTCAGGAGGTCAACCTGAACTAAATACATGTTGAAATGTGTGCATAAGTCCTTGGGTTTAGGCGTGACACTCATTTTCAGTTTTTATTGCTTTAAATGCACTTTCAGTCCGAGTTGAGCCCGTTTTTTTACTTTGAATGTATCTTCATAGGAATAAGTTGTGAAGTCAAATTAATGCTCATTTAGGCTTCAGGACGTCAACCTGAACTAAATACATGTTGAAATGTGTGCATAAGTCCTTTGGTTTAGGCGTGACACTCATTTTGAGTTTTTATTGCTTTAAATGCACTTTCAGTCCGAGTTGAGCCCGTTTTTTTACTTTGAATGTTCCTTCATAGGAATGAGTTGTGTAGTCAAATTAATGCTCATTTAGGCTTCAGGAGGTCAACCTGAACTAAATACATGTTGAAATGTGTGCATAAGTCCTTTGGTTTAGGCGTGACACTCATTTTCAGTTTTTATTGCTTTAAATGCACTTTCAGGCCGAGTTGAGCCCGTTTTTTGACTTTGAATGTACCTTCATAGGAATGAGTTGTGTAGTCAAATTAATGCTCATTTAGGCTTCAGGAGGTCAACCTGAACTAAATACATGTTGAAATGTGTGCATAAGTCCTTTGGTTTAGGCGTGACACTCATTTTCAGTTTTTATTGCTTTAAATGCACTTTCAGTCCGAGTTGAGCCCGTTTTTTTACTTTGAATGTTCCTTCATAGGAATGATTTGTGTAGTCAAATTAATGCTCATTTAGGCTTCAGGAGGTCAACCTGAACTAAATACATGTTGAAATGTGTGCATAAGTCCTTTGGTTTAGGCGTGACACGCATTTTGAGTTTTTATTGCTTTAAATGCACTTTCAGGCCTAGTTGAGCACGTTTTGTGACTTTGAATGTACCTTCATAGGAATGAGTTGTGTAGTAAAATTAATGCTCATTTAGGCTTCAGGAGGTCAACCTGAACTGAATACATGTTGAAATGTGTGCATAAGTCCTTTGGTTTAGGCGTGACACTCATTTTCAGTTTTTATTGCTTTAAATGCACTTTCAGTCCGAGTTGAGCCCGTTTTGTGACTTTGAATGTACCTTCATAGGAATGAGTTGTGTAGTCAAATTAATGCTCATTTAGGCTTCAGGAGGTCAACCTGAACTAAATACATGTTGAAATGTGTGCATCAGTCCTTTGGTTTTGGTGTGACACTCAATTTGAGTGTTTATTGCTTTAAATGCATTTTCAGGCCGAGCCGAGCACGCTTTCTGAGTTTGAATATATCTTCATAGGAATGAGTTGTGTGGTCAAATTTAACGCTCATTTAGGCTTCAGGAGGTCAACCTGAACTAAATAAATGTTGAAATGTGTGCATAAGTCATTTGGTCTAGGCGTGACACTCATTATGAACCATTGATGAAAATAAGTTTTATTTTTAAAAAAGCCAAAAAATGTGAAAGGGACGAAATTACAAATGTCCTTTGTGTTTCACATAGAGTCCCGCTCCCTCTCTTTCTCTGTGACACACACGCTTCCGAGCGCGCCAGCACGCAGCAAGCACACACACAAACGCACGCACACACACTCACACAAAAGTACGCACAGACGAGCACGTATCGTAAACAACACACTAACGATGATTTAGATCAAAGAAACACTCACACATGTATGGGCACACGATCGCGCGCGCGCAAACACACACACAAACTCATGAGAGGCACACACATCCGCACACGCTACGCATGTAAACAACATTTGGACACTGATTGAAGATCAAAGACTAACCCACGTGGAAGACTGAAAGATGCACAGCCAATCACCTAGGCTTTGCATCTTTTCACCTCCCCCTGCTCTCACACCACGTGGGCTAGATCCACTCGGGCTGTCATTGGTGGACGTCGTCGGTGTCAGAACAAATCAAGTGCAAGCAAAAGTTAAAACCTCCGAGTAATTCGTCATTTTTATCCGAATACAGTACTTTTTTTTGGGGGGGGGAGGGTGCGCACAACACACACACGCACACACACACGCACGCACCCACACAAACACACACAAACACACGAAAACACCTACATACTCTCACACACGCACGCACACATACACTAGCACGCATCGGAAACAACACTTTAGACGTTGAAATGTGTGCAGACGTCCTTTGGTTTAGGCATGACACTCAATTTTAGTTTTTATTGATTCAAATGCATTTTCAGACAGAGCAGGGCACTTACTGACTTTGAATGTATCTTCATGGGAATGAGTTGTGTGATCAAATTAATGCTCATTTAGGCTTCAGGAGATCAACCTAAACTAAATACATGTTGAAATGTGTGCATAAGTCCTTTGATTTAGGCGTGAAACTCATTTTGAGATTTTATTGCTTTAAATGCACTTTCAGGCCTAGTTGAGCACGTTTTGTGACTTTGAATGTACCTTCATAGGAATGAGTTGTATAGACAAAATAATGCTCATTTAGGCTTCAGAATGTCAACCTGAACTAAATACATGTTGAAATGTGTGTATAAATCCTTTGGTTTAGGCGTGACACTCATTTTCAGTTTTTATTGCTTTAAATGCACTTTCAGTCCGAGTTGAGCCCGTTTTTTTACTTTGAATGTTCCTTCATAGGAATGAGTTGTGTAGTCAAATTAATGCTCATTTAGGCTTCAGGAGGTCAACCTGAACTAAATACATGTTGAAATGTGTGCATAAGTCCTTTGGTTTAGGCGTGACACTCATTTTCAGTTTTTATTGCTTTAAATGCACTTTCAGTCCGAGTTGAGCCCGTTTTTTTACTTTGAATGTATCTTCATAGGAATAAGTTGTGTAGTCAAATTAATGCTCATTTAGGCTTCAGAATGTCAACCTGAACTAAATACATGTTGAAATGTGTGCATAAGTCCTTTGGTTTAGGCGTGACACTCATTTTGAGTTTTTATTGCTTTAAATGCACTTTCAGGCCTAGTTGAGCACGTTTTGTGACTTTGAATGTACCTTCATAGGAATGAGTTGTGTAGTCAAATTAATGCTCATTTAGGCTTCAGGAGGTCAACCTGAACTAAATACATGTTGAAATGTGTGCATAAGTCCTTTGGTTTAGGCGTGACACTCATTTTCAGTTTTTATTGCTTTAAATGTACTTTCAGTCCGAGTTGAGCCCGTTTTTTTACTTTGAATGTTCCTTCATAGGAATGAGTTGTGTAGTCAAATTACTGCTCATTTAGGCTTCAGGAGGTCAACCTGAACTAAATACATGTTGTAATGTGTGCATAAGGCCTTTGGTTTAGGCGTGACACTCATTTTGAGTTTTTATTGCTTTAAATGCATTTTCAGGCCGAGTAGAGCACGTTTTTTTACTTTGAATGTATCTTCATAGGAATAAGTTGTGTAGTCAAATTAATGCTCATTTAGGCTTCAGGACGTCAACCTGAACTAAATACATGTTGAAATGTGTGCATAAGTCCTTTGGTTTAGGCGTGACACTCATTTTCAGTTTTTATTGATTCAAATGCATTTTCAGACAGAGCAGGGCACTTACTGACTTTGAATGTATCTTCATGGGAATGAGTTGTGTGATCAAATTAATGCTCATTTAGGCTTCAGGAGATCAACCTAAACTAAATACATGTTGAAATGTGTGCATAAGTCCTTTGGTTTAGGCGTGACACTCATTTTCAGTTTTTATTGCTTTAAATGCACTTTCAGTCCGAGTTGAGCCCGTTTTTTTACTTTGAATGTATCTTCATAGGAATAAGTTGTGTAGTCAAATTAATGGTGATTTAGGCTTCAGGAGGTCAACCTGAACTAAATACATGTTGAAATGTGTGCATAAGTCCTTTGGTTTAGGCGTGACACTCATTTTGAGTTTTTATTGCTTTAAATGCACTTTCAGGCCTAGTTGAGCACGTTTTGTGACTTTGAATGTACCTTCATAGGAATGAGTTGTGTAGTCAAATTAATGCTCATTTAGGCTTCAGGAGGTCAACCTGAACTAAATACATGTTGAAATGTGTGCATAAGTCCTTTGGTTTAGGCGTGACACTCATTTTCAGTTTTTATTGCTTTAAATGCACTTTCAGTCCGAGTTGAGCCCGTTTTTTTACTTTGAATGTATCTTCATAGGAATAAGTTGTGTAGTCAAATTAATGCTCATTTAGGCTTCAGAATGTCAACCTGAACTAAATACATGTTGAAATGTGTGCATAAGTCCTTTGGTTTAGGCGTGACACTCATTTTGAGTTTTTATTGCTTTAAAAGCACTTTCAGGCCTAGTTGAGCACGTTTTGTGACTTTGAATGTACCTTCTTAGGAATGAGTTGTGTAGTCAAATTAATGCTCATTTAGGCTTCAGGAGGTCAACCTGAACTAAATACATGTTGTAATGTGTGCATAAGTCCTTTGGTTTAGGCGTGACACTCATTTTCAGTTTTTATTGCTTTAAATGCACTTTCAGTCCGAGTTGAGCCCGTTTTGTGACTTTGAATGTACCTTCATAGGAATGAGTTGTGTAGTCAAATTAATGCTCATTTAGGCTTCAGGAGGTCAACCTGAACTAAATACATGTTGAAATGTGTGCATAAGTCCTTGGGTTTAGGCGTGACACTCATTTTCAGTTTTTATTGCTTTAAATGTACTTTCAGTCCGAGTTGAGCCCGTTTTTTTACTTTGAATGTTCCTTCATAGGAATGAGTTGTGTAGTCAAATTAATGCTCATTTAGGCTTCAGGAGGTCAACCTGAACTAAATACATGTTGAAATGTGTGCATAAGTCCTTTGATTTAGGCGTGAAACTCATTTTGAGATTTTATTGCTTTAAATGCATTTTCAGGCCGAGTAGAGCACGTTTTTTTACTTTGAATGTATCTTCATAGGAATGAGTTGTGTAGTCAAATTAATGCTCATTTAGGCTTCAGGAGGTCAACCTGAACTAAATACATGTTGAAATGTGTGCATAAGTCCTTTGGTTTAGGCGTGACACTCATTTTCAGTTTTTATTGCTTTAAATGCACTTTCAGTCCGAGTTGAGCCCGTTTTTTTACTTTGAATGTATCTTCATAGGAATAAGTTGTGTAGTCAAATTAATGGTGATTTAGGCTTCAGGAGGTCAACCTGAACTAAATACATGTTGAAATGTGTGCATAAGTCCTTTGGTTTAGGCGTGACACTCATTTTGAGTTTTTATTGCTTTAAATGCACTTTCAGGCCTAGTTGAGCACGTTTTGTGACTTTGAATGTACCTTCATAGGAATGAGTTGTGTAGTCAAATTAATGCTCATTTAGGCTTCAGGAGGTCAACCTGAACTAAATACATGTTGAAATGTGTGCATCAGTCCTTTGGTTTTGGTGTGACACTCAATTTGAGTGTTTATTGCTTTAAATGCATTTTCAGGCCGAGCCGAGCACGCTTTCTGAGTTTGAATATATCTTCATAGGAATGAGTTGTGTGGTCAAATTTAACGCTCATTTAGGCTTCAGGAGGTCAACCTGAACTAAATACATGTTGTAATGTGTGCATAAGGCCTTTGGTTTAGGCGTGACACTCATTTTGAGTTTTTATTGCTTTAAATGCACTTTCAGGCCTAGTTGAGCCCGTTTTTTTACTTTGAATGTATCTTCATAGGAATAAGTTGTGTAGTCAAATTAATGCTCATTTAGGCTTCAGAATGTCAACCTGAACTAAATACATGTTGAAATGTGTGCATAAGTCCTTTGGTTTAGGCGTGACACTCATTTTGAGTTTTTATTGCTTTAAATGCACTTTCAGGCCTAGTTGAGCACGTTTTGTGACTTTGAATGTACCTTCATATGAATGAGTTGTGTAGTCAAATTAATGCTCATTTAGGCTTCAGGAGGTCAACCTGAACTAAATACATGTTGAAATGTGTGCATAAGTCCTTTGGTTTAGGCGTGACACTCATTTTCAGTTTTTATTGCTTTAAATGCACTTTCAGTCCGAGTTGAGCCCGTTTTGTGACTTTGAATGTACCTTCATAGGAATGAGTTGTGTAGTCAAATTAATGCTCATTTAGGCTTCGGGGGGCCAACCTGAACTAAATACATGTTGAAATGTGTGCATAAGTCCTTTGGTTTAGGCGTGACACTCATTTTCAGTTTTTATTGCTTTAAATGCACTTTCAGTCCGAGTTGAGCCCGTTTTTTTACTTTGAATGTATCTTCATAGGAATAAGTTGTGTAGTCAAATTAATGGTGATTTAGGCTTCAGGAGGTCAACCTGAACTAAATACATGTTGAAATGTGTGCATAAGTCCTTTGGTTTAGGCGTGACACTCATTTTGAGTTTTTATTGCTTTAAATGCACTTTCAGGCCTAGTTGAGCACGTTTTGTGAGTTTGAATGTACCTTCATAGGAATGAGTTGTGTAGTCAAATTAATGCTCATTTATGCTTCAGGACGTCAACCTGAACTAAATACATGTTGAAATGTGTGCATAAGTCCTTTGGTTTAGGCGTGACACTCATTTTCAGTTTTTATTGCTTTAAATGTACTTTCAGTCCGAGTTGAGCCCGTTTTTTTACTTTGAATGTTCCTTCATAGGAATGAGTTGTGTAGTCAAATTAATGCTCATTTAGGCTTCAGGAGGTCAACCTGAACTAAATACATGTTGAAATGTGTGCATAAGGCCTTTGGTTTAGGCGTGACACTCATTTTGAGTTTTTATTGCTTTAAATGCGTTTTCAGGCCGAGTAAAGCACGTTTTTTTACTTTGAATGTATCTTCATAGGAACAAGTTGTGTAGTCAAATTAATGCTCATTTAGGCTTCAGGACGTCAACCTGAACTGAATACATGTTGAAATGTGTGCATAAGTCCTTTGGTTTAGGCGTGACACTCATTTTCAGTTTTTATTGCTTTAAATGCACTTTCAGGCCGAGTTGAGCCCGTTTTTTGACTTTGAATGTACCTTCATAGGAATGAGTTGTGTAGTCAAATTAATGCTCATTTAGGCTTCAGGAGGTCAACCTGAACTAAATACATGTTGAAATGTGTGCATAAGTCCTTTGGTTTAGGCGTGACAGTCATTTTCAGTTTTTATTGCTTTAAATGCACTTTCAGTCCGAGATGAGCCCGTTTTTTTACTTTGAATGTTCCTTCATAGGAATGATTTGTGTAGTCAAATTAATGCTCATTTAGGCTTCAGGAGGTCAACCTGAACTAAATGCATGTTGAAATGTGTGCATAAGTCCTTTGGTTTAGGCGTGACACTCATTTTGAGTTTTTATTGCTTTAAATGCACTTTCAGGCCTAGTTGAGCACTTTTTGTGACTTTGAATGTACCTTCATAGGAATGAGTTGTGTAGTAAAATTAATGCTCATTTAGGCTTCAGGAGGTCAACCTGAACTAAATGCATGTTGAAATGTGTGCATAAGTCCTTTGGTTTAGGCGTGACACTCATTTTCAGTTTTTATTGCTTTAAATGCACTTTCAGTCCGAGTTGAGCCCGTTTTGTGACTTTGAATGTACCTTCATAGGAATGAGTTGTGTAGTCAAATTAATGCTCATTTAGGCTTCAGGAGGTCAACCTGAACTAAATACATGTTGAAATGTGTGCATAAGTCCTTTGGTTTAGGCGTGACACTCATTTTCAGTTTTTATTGCTTTAAATGCACTTTCAGTCCGAGTTTAGCCCGTTTTGTGACTTTGAATGTACCTTCATAGGAATGAGTTGTGTAGTCAAATTAATGCTCATTTAGGCTTCAGGAGGTCAACCTGAACTAAATACATGTTGAAATGTGTGCATAAGTCCTTTGGTTTAGGCGTGACACTCATTTTCAGTTTTTATTGCTTTAAATGCACTTTCAGTCCGAGTTGAGCCCGTTTTTTTACTTTGAATGTATCTTCATAGGAATAAGTTGTGTAGTCAAATTAATGGTGATTTAGGCTTCAGGAGGTCAACCTGAACTAAATACATGTTGAAATGTGTGCATAAGTCCTTTGGTTTAGGCGTGACACTCATTTTGAGTTTTTATTGCTTTAAATGCACTTTCAGGCCTAGTTGAGCACGTTTTGTGACTTTGAATGTACCTTCATAGGAATGAGTTGTGTAGTCAAATTAATGCTCATTTAGGCTTCAGGAGGTCCACCTGAACTAAATACATGTTGAAATGTGTGCATAAGTCCTTTGGTTTAGGCGTGACACTCATTTTCAGTTTTTATTGCTTTAAATGCACTTTCAGTCCGAGTTGAGCCCGTTTTTTTACTTTGAATGTTCCTTCATAGGAATGATTTGTGTAGTCAAATTAATGCTCATTTAGGCTTCAGGAGGTCAACCTGAACTAAATACATGTTGAAATGTGTGCATAAGTCCTTGGGTTTAGGCGTGACACTCATTTTCAGTTTTTATTGCTTTAAATGTACTTTCAGTCCGAGTTGAGCCCGTTTTTTTACTTTGAATGTTCCTTCATAGGAATGAGTTGTGTAGTCAAATTAATGCTCATTTAGGCTTCAGGAGGTCAACCTGAACTAAATACATGTTGAAATGTGTGCATAAGGCCTTTGGTTTAGGCGTGACACTCATTTTGAGTTTTTATTGCTTTAAATGCGTTTTCAGGCCGAGTAAAGCACGTTTTTTTACTTTGAATGTATCTTCATAGGAACAAGTTGTGTAGTCAAATTAATGCTCATTTAGGCTTCAGGACGTCAACCTGAACTGAATACATGTTGAAATGTGTGCATAAGTCCTTTGGTTTAGGCGTGACACTCATTTTCAGTTTTTATTGCTTTAAATGCACTTTCAGGCCGAGTTGAGCCCGTTTTTTGACTTTGAATGTACCTTCATAGGAATGAGTTGTATAGTCAAATTAATGCTCATTTAGGCTTCAGGAGGTCAACCTGAACTAAATACATGTTGAAATGTGTGCATAAGTCCTTTGGTTTAGGCGTGACACTCATTTTCAGTTTTTATTGCTTTAAATGCACTTTCAGTCCGAGATGAGCCCGTTTTTTTACTTTGAATGTTCCTTCATAGGAATGATTTGTGTAGTCAAATTAATGCTCATTTAGGCTTCAGGAGGTCAACCTGAACTAAATGCATGTTGAAATGTGTGCATAAGTCCTTTGGTTTAGGCGTGACACTCATTTTGAGTTTTTATTGCTTTAAATGCACTTTCAGGCCTAGTTGAGCACGTTTTGTGACTTTGAATGTACCTTCATAGGAATGAGTTGTGTAGTAAAATTAATGCTCATTTAGGCTTCAGGAGGTCAACCTGAACTGAATACATGTTGAAATGTGTGCATAAGTCCTTTGGTTTAGGCGTGACACTCATTTTCAGTTTTTATTGCTTTAAATGCACTTTCAGTCCGAGTTGAGCCCGTTTTGTGACTTTGAATGTACCTTCATAGGAATGAGTTGTATAGTCAAATTAATGCTCATTTAGGCTTCAGGAGGTCAACCTGAACTAAATACATGTTGAAATGTGTGCATAAGTCCTTTGGTTTAGGCGTGACACTCATTTTCAGTTTTTATTGCTTTAAATGCACTTTCAGTCCGAGATGAGCCCGTTTTTTTACTTTGAATGTTCCTTCATAGGAATGATTTGTGTAGTCAAATTAATGCTCATTTAGGCTTCAGGAGGTCAACCTGAACTAAATGCATGTTGAAATGTGTGCATAAGTCCTTTGGTTTAGGCGTGACACTCATTTTGAGTTTTTATTGCTTTAAATGCACTTTCAGGCCTAGTTGAGCACGTTTTGTGACTTTGAATGTACCTTCATAGGAATGAGTTGTGTAGTAAAATTAATGCTCATTTAGGCTTCAGGAGGTCAACCTGAACTGAATACATGTTGAAATGTGTGCATAAGTCCTTTGGTTTAGGCGTGACACTCATTTTCAGTTTTTATTGCTTTAAATGCACTTTCAGTCCGAGTTGAGCCCGTTTTGTGACTTTGAATGTACCTTCATAGGAATGAGTTGTGTAGTCAAATTAATGCTCATTTAGGCTTCAGGAGGTCAACCTGAACTAAATACATGTTGAAATGTGTGCATAAGTCCTTTGGTTTAGGCGTGACACTCATTTTCAGTTTTTATTGCTTTAAATGCACTTTCAGTCCGAGTTTAGCCCGTTTTGTGACTTTGAATGTACCTTCATAGGAATGAGTTGTGTAGTCAAATTAATGCTCATTTAGGCTTCAGGAGGTCAACCTGAACTAAATACATGTTGAAATGTGTGCATAAGTCCTTTGGTTTAGGCGTGACACTCATTTTCAGTTTTTATTGCTTTAAATGCACTTTCAGTCCGAGTTGAGCCCGTTTTTTTACTTTGAATGTATCTTCATAGGAATAAGTTGTGTAGTCAAATTAATGGTGATTTAGGCTTCAGAATGTCAACCTGAACTAAATACATGTTGAAATGTGTGCATAAGTCCTTTGGTTTAGGCGTGACACTCATTTTGAGTTTTTATTGCTTTAAAAGCACTTTCAGGCCTAGTTGAGCACGTTTTGTGACTTTGAATGTACCTTCTTAGGAATGAGTTGTGTAGTCAAATTAATGCTCATTTAGGCTTCAGGAGGTCAACCTGAACTAAATACATGTTGTAATGTGTGCATAAGTCCTTTGGTTTAGGCGTGACACTCATTTTCAGTTTTTATTGC
This sequence comes from Hippocampus zosterae, assembly GCF_025434085.1. Classification (NCBI taxonomy): domain Eukaryota; kingdom Metazoa; phylum Chordata; class Actinopteri; order Syngnathiformes; family Syngnathidae; genus Hippocampus; species Hippocampus zosterae. The sequence goes on along the minus strand of NC_067471.1, from coordinate 1,557,536 downwards.
TTTAAATGCACTTTCAGTCCGAGTTGAGCCCGTTTTGTGACTTTGAATGTACCTTAATAGGAATGAGTTGTGTAGTCAAATTAATGCTCATTTAGGCTTCAGGAGGTCAACCTGAACTAAATACATGTTGAAATGTGTGCATAAGTCCTTGGGTTTAGGCGTGACACTCATTTTCAGTTTTTATTGCTTTAAATGTACTTTCAGTCCGAGTTGAGCCCGTTTTTTTACTTTGAATGTTCCTTCATAGGAATGAGTTGTGTAGTCAAATTAATGCTCATTTAGGCTTCAGGAGGTCAACCTGAACTAAATACATGTTGAAATGTGTGCATAAGTCCTTTGGTTTAGGCGTGACACTCATTTTGAGTTTTTATTGCTTTAAAAGCACTTTCAGGCCTAGTTGAGCACGTTTTGTGACTTTGAATGTACCTTCATAGGAATGAGTTGTGTAGTCAAATTAATGCTCATTTAGGCTTCAGGAGGTCAACCTGAACTAAATACATGTTGTAATGTGTGCATAAGTCCTTTGGTTTAGGCGTGACACTCATTTTCAGTTTTTATTGCTTTAAATGCACTTTCAGTCCGAGTTGAGCCCGTTTTTTTACTTTGAATGTATCTTGATAGGAATGAGTTGTGTAGTCAAATTAATGCTCATTTAGGCTTCAGGAGGTCAACCTTAACTAAATACATGTTGTAATGTGTGCATAAGTCCTTTGGTTTAGGCGTGACACTCATTTTGAGTTTTTATTGCTTTAAATGCATTTTCAGGCCGACTAGAGCACGTTTTTTTACTTTGAATGTATCTTCATAGGAATAAGTTGTGTAGTCAAATTAATGCTCATTTAGGCTTCAGGACGTCAACCTGAACTAAATACATGTTGAAATGTGTGCATAAGTCCTTTGGTTTAGGCGTGACACTCATTTTCAGTTTTTATTGCTTTAAATGCACTTTCAGTCCGAGTTGAGCCCGTTTTTTTACTTTGAATGTATCTTCATAGGAATAAGTTGTGTAGTCAAATTAATGGTGATTTAGGCTTCAGGAGGTCAACCTGAACTAAATACATGTTGAAATGTGTGCATAAGTCCTTTGGTTTAGGCGTGACACTCATTTTGAGTTTTTATTGCTTTAAATGCACTTTCAGGCCTAGTTGAGCACGTTTTGTGACTTTGAATGTACCTTCATAGGAATGAGTTGTGTAGTCAAATTAATGCTCATTTAGGCTTCAGGAGGTCAACCTGAACTAAATACATGTTGAAATGTGTGCATCAGTCCTTTGGTTTTGGTGTGACACTCAATTTGAGTGTTTATTGCTTTAAATGCATTTTCAGGCCGAGCCGAGCACGCTTTCTGAGTTTGAATATATCTTCATAGGAATGAGTTGTGTGGTCAAATTTAACGCTCATTTAGGCTTCAGGAGGTCAACCTGAACTAAATACATGTTGTAATGTGTGCATAAGGCCTTTGGTTTAGGCGTGACACTCATTTTGAGTTTTTATTGCTTTAAATGCACTTTCAGGCCTAGTTGAGCCCGTTTTTTTACTTTGAATGTATCTTCATAGGAATAAGTTGTGTAGTCAAATTAATGTTCATTTAGGCTTCAAAATGTCAACCTGAACTAAATACATGTTGAAATGTGTGCATAAGTCCTTTGGTTTAGGCGTGACACTCATTTTGAGTTTTTATTGCTTTAAATGCACTTTCAGGCCTAGTTGAGCACGTTTTGTGACTTTGAATGTACCTTCATATGAATGAGTTGTGTAGTCAAATTAATGCTCATTTAGGCTTCAGGAGGTCAACCTGAACTAAATACATGTTGAAATGTGTGCATAAGTCCTTTGGTTTAGGCGTGACACTCATTTTGAGTTTTTATTGCTTTAAATGCACTTTCAGGCCTAGTTGAGCACGTTTTGTGAGTTTGAATGTACCTTCATAGGAATGAGTTGTGTAGTCAAATTAATGCTCATTTAGGCTTCAGGAGGTCAACCTGAACTAAATACATGTTGAAATGTGTGCATAAGTCCTTTGGTTTAGGCGTGACACTCATTTTCAGTTTTTATTGCTTTAAATGTACTTTCAGTCCGAGTTGAGCCCGTTTTTTTACTTTGAATGTTCCTTCATAGGAATGAGTTGTGTAGTCAGATTAATGCTCATTTAGGCTTCAGGAGGTCAACCTGAACTAAATACATGCTGAAATGTGTGCATAAGGCCTTTGGTTTAGGCGTGACACTCATTTTGAGTTTTTATTGCTTTAAATGCGTTTTCAGGCCGAGTAGAGCACGTTTTTTTACTTTGAATGTATCTTCATAGGAATAAGTTGTGTAGTCAAATTAATGCTCATTTAGGCTTCAGGACGTCAACCTGAACTAAATACATGTTGAAATGTGTGCATAAGTCCTTTGGTTTAGGCGTGACACTCATTTTCAGTTTTTATTGCTTTAAATGTACTTTCAGTCCGAGTTGAGCCCGTTTTTTTACTTTGAATGTTCCTTCATAGGAATGAGTTGTGTAGTCAAATTAATGCTCATTTAGGCTTCAGGAGGTCAACCTGAACTAAATACATGTTGAAATGTGTGCATAAGGCCTTTGGTTTAGGCGTGACACTCATTTTGAGTTTTTATTGCTTTAAATGCGTTTTCAGGCCGAGTAAAGCACGTTTTTTTACTTTGAATGTATCTTCATAGGAACAAGTTGTGTAGTCAAATTAATGCTCATTTAGGCTTCAGGACGTCAACCTGAACTGAATACATGTTGAAATGTGTGCATAAGTCCTTTGGTTTAGGCGTGACACTCATTTTCAGTTTTTATTGCTTTAAATGCACTTTCAGGCCGAGTTGAGCCCGTTTTTTGACTTTGAATGTACCTTCATAGGAATGAGTTGTGTAGTCAAATTAATGCTCATTTAGGCTTCAGGAGGTCAACCTGAACTAAATACATGTTGAAATGTGTGCATAAGTCCTTTGGTTTAGGCGTGACACTCATTTTCAGTTTTTATTGCTTTAAATGCACTTTCAGTCCGAGATGAGCCCGTTTTTTTACTTTGAATGTTCCTTCATAGGAATGATTTGTGTAGTCAAATTAATGCTCATTTAGGCTTCAGGAGGTCAACCTGAACTAAATGCATGTTGAAATGTGTGCATAAGTCCTTTGGTTTAGGCGTGACACTCATTTTGAGTTTTTATTGCTTTAAATGCACTTTCAGGCCTAGTTGAGCACTTTTTGTGACTTTGAATGTACCTTCATAGGAATGAGTTGTGTAGTAAAATTAATGCTCATTTAGGCTTCAGGAGGTCAACCTGAACTGAATACATGTTGAAATGTGTGCATAAGTCCTTTGGTTTAGGCGTGACACTCATTTTCAGTTTTTATTGCTTTAAATGCACTTTCAGTCCGAGTTGAGCCCGTTTTGTGACTTTGAATGTACCTTCATAGGAATGAGTTGTGTAGTCAAATTAATGCTCATTTAGGCTTCAGGAGGTCAACCTGAACTAAATACATGTTGAAATGTGTGCATAAGTCCTTTGGTTTAGGCGTGACACTCATTTTCAGTTTTTATTGCTTTAAATGCACTTTCAGTCCGAGTTTAGCCCGTTTTGTGACTTTGAATGTACCTTCATAGGAATGAGTTGTGTAGTCAAATTAATGCTCATTTAGGCTTCAGGAGGTCAACCTGAACTAAATACATGTTGAAATGTGTGCATAAGTCCTTTGGTTTAGGCGTGACACTCATTTTGAGTTTTTATTGCTTTAAATGCAATTTCAGGCCTAGTTGAGCACGTTTTGTGACTTTGAATGTACCTTCATAGGAATGAGTTGTGTAGTCAAATTAATGCTCATATAGGCTTCAGGAGGTCAACCTGAACTAAATACATGTTGAAATGTGTGCATAAGTCCTTTGGTTTAGGCGTGACACTCATTTTGAGTTTTTATTGCTTTAAATGCACTTTCAGTCCGAGTTGAGCCCGTTTTTTTACTTTGAATGTTCCTTCATAGGAATGATTTGTGTAGTCATAATTAATGCTCATTTAGGCTTCAGGAGGTCAACCTGAACTAAATACATGTTGAAATGTGTGCATAAGTCCTTTGGTTTAGGCGTGACACTCATTTTGAGTTTTTATTGCTTTAAATGCACTTTCAGGCCTAGTTGAGTACGTTTTGTGACTTTGAATGTACCTTCATAGGAATGAGTTGTGTAGTAAAATTAATGCTCATTTAGGCTTCAGGAGGTCAACCTGAACTGAATACATGTTGAAATGTGTGCATAAGTCCTTTGGTTTAGGCGTGACACTCATTTTCAGTTTTTATTGCTTTAAATGCACTTTCAGTCCGAGTTGAGCCCGTTTTGTGACTTTGAATGTACCTTCATAGGAATGAGTTGTGTAGTCAAATTAATGCTCATTTAGGCTTCAGGAGGTCAACCTGAACTAAATACATGTTGAAATGTGTGCATAAGTCCTTTGGTTTAGGCGTGACACTCATTTTCAGTTTTTATTGCTTTAAATGCACTTTCAGTCCGAGTTGAGCCCGTTTTGTGACTTTGAATGTACCTTCATAGGAATGAGTTGTGTAGTCAAATTAATGCTCATTTAGGCTTCAGGAGGTCAACCTGAACTAAATACATGTTGAAATGTGTGCATAAGTCCTTTGGTTTAGGCGTGACACTCATTTTCAGTTTTTATTGCTTTAAATGCACTTTCAGTCCGAGTTGAGCCCGTTTTTTTACTTTGAATGTATCTTCATAGGAATAAGTTGTGTAGTCAAATTAATGGTGATTTAGGCTTCAGGAGGTCAACCTGAACTAAATACATGTTGAAATGTGTGCATAAGTCCTTTGGTTTAGGCGTGACACTCATTTTGAGTTTTTATTGCTTTAAATGCACTTTCAGGCCTAGTTGAGCACGTTTTGTGACTTTGAATGTACCTTCATAGGAATGAGTTGTGTAGTCAAATTAATGCTCATTTAGGCTTCAGGAGGTCCACCTGAACTAAATACATGTTGAAATGTGTGCATAAGTCCTTTGGTTTAGGCGTGACACTCATTTTCAGTTTTTATTGCTTTAAATGCACTTTCAGTCCGAGTTGAGCCCGTTTTTTTACTTCGAATGTTCCTTCATAGGAATGATTTGTGTAGTCAAATTAATGCTCATTTAGGCTTCAGGAGGTCAACCTGAACTAAATACATGTTGAAATGTGTGCATAAGTCCTTTGGTTTAGGCGTGACACTCATTTTCAGTTTTTATTGCTTTAAATGCACTTTCAGTCCGAGTTTAGCCCGTTTTGTGACTTTGAATGTACCTTCATAGGAATGAGTTGTGTAGTCAAATTAATGCTCATTTAGGCTTCAGGAGGTCAACCTGAACTAAATACATGTTGAAATGTGTGCATAAGTCCTTTGGTTTAGGCGTGACACTCATTTTGAGTTTTTATTGCTTTAAATGCAATTTCAGGCCTAGTTGAGCACGTTTTGTGACTTTGAATGTACCTTCATAGGAATGAGTTGTGTAGTCAAATTAATGCTCATATAGGCTTCAGGAGGTCAACCTGAACTAAATACATGTTGAAATGTGTGCATAAGTCCTTTGGTTTAGGCGTGACACTCATTTTGAGTTTTTATTGCTTTAAATGCACTTTCAGTCCGAGTTGAGCCCGTTTTTTTACTTTGAATGTTCCTTCATAGGAATGATTTGTGTAGTCATAATTAATGCTCATTTAGGCTTCAGGAGGTCAACCTGAACTAAATACATGTTGAAATGTGTGCATAAGTCCTTTGGTTTAGGCGTGACACTCATTTTGAGTTTTTATTGCTTTAAATGCACTTTCAGGCCTAGTTGAGTACGTTTTGTGACTTTGAATGTACCTTCATAGGAATGAGTTGTGTAGTAAAATTAATGCTCATTTAGGCTTCAGGAGGTCAACCTGAACTGAATACATGTTGAAATGTGTGCATAAGTCCTTTGGTTTAGGCGTGACACTCATTTTCAGTTTTTATTGCTTTAAATGCACTTTCAGTCCGAGTTGAGCCCGTTTTGTGACTTTGAATGTACCTTCATAGGAATGAGTTGTGTAGTCAAATTAATGCTCATTTAGGCTTCAGGAGGTCAACCTGAACTAAATACATGTTGAAATGTGTGCATAAGTCCTTTGGTTTAGGCGTGACACTCATTTTCAGTTTTTATTGCTTTAAATGCACTTTCAGTCCGAGTTTAGCCCGTTTTGTGACTTTGAATGTACCTTCATAGGAATGAGTTGTGTAGTCAAATTAATGCTCATTTAGGCTTCAGGAGGTCAACCTGAACTAAATACATGTTGAAATGTGTGCATAAGTCCTTTGGTTTAGGCGTGACACTCATTTTCAGTTTTTATTGCTTTAAATGCACTTTCAGTCCGAGTTGAGCCCGTTTTTTTACTTTGAATGTATCTTCATAGGAATAAGTTGTGTAGTCAAATTAATGGTGATTTAGGCTTCAGGAGGTCAACCTGAACTAAATACATATTGAAATGTGTGCATAAGTCCTTTGGTTTAGGCGTGACACTCATTTTGAGTTTTTATTGCTTTAAATGCACTTTCAGGCCTAGTTGAGCACGTTTTGTGACTTTGAATGTACCTTCATAGGAATGAGTTGTGTAGTCAAATTAATGCTCATTTAGGCTTCAGGAGGTCCACCTGAACTAAATACATGTTGAAATGTGTGCATAAGTCCTTTGGTTTAGGCGTGACACTCATTTTCAGTTTTTATTGCTTTAAATGCACTTTCAGTCCGAGTTGAGCCCGTTTTTTTACTTTGAATGTTCCTTCATAGGAATGATTTGTGTAGTAAAATTAATGCTCATTTAGGCTTCAGGAGGTCAACCTGAACTAAATGCATGTTGAAATGTGTGCATAAGTCCTTTGGTTTAGGCGTGACACTCATTTTGAGTTTTTATTGCTTTAAATGCACTTTCAGGCCTAGTTGAGCACGTTTTGTGACTTTGAATGTACCTTCATAGGAATGAGTTGTGTAGTAAAATTAATGCTCATTTAGGCTTCAAGAGGTCAACCTGAACTGAATACATGTTGAAATGTGTGCATAAGTCCTTTGGTTTAGGCGTGACACTCATTTTCAGTTTTTATTGCTTTAAATGCACTTTCAGGCCGAGTAGAGCACGTTTTTTTACTTTGAATGTATCTTCATAGGAAAAAGTTGAGTAGTCAAATTAATGCTCATTTAGGCTTCAGGACGTCAACCTGAACCAAATACATGTTGAAATGTGTGCATAAGTCCTTTGGTTTAGGCGTGACACTCATTTTCAGTTTTTATTGCTTTAAATGCACTTTCAGTCCGAGTTGAGCCCGTTTTGTGACTTTGAATGTACCTTCATAGGAATGAGTTGTGTAGTCAAATTAATGCTCATTTAGGCTTCAGGAGGTCAACCTGAACTAAATACATGTTGAAATGTGTGCATAAGTCCTTTGGTTTAGGCGTGACACTCATTTTCAGTTTTTATTGCTTTAAATGCACTTTCAGTCCGAGTTTAGCCCGTTTTGTGACTTTGAATGTACCTTCATAGGAATGAGTTGTGTAGTCAAATTAATGCTCATTTAGGCTTCAGGAGGTCAACCTGAACTAAATACATGTTGAAATGTGTGCATAAGTCCTTTGGTTTAGGCGTGACACTCATTTTCAGTTTTTATTGCTTTAAATGCACTTTCAGTCCGAGTTGAGCCCGTTTTTTTACTTTGAATGTATCTTCATAGGAATAAGTTGTGTAGTCAAATTAATGGTGATTTAGGCTTCAGGAGGTCAACCTGAACTAAATACATGTTGAAATGTGTGCATAAGTCCTTTGGTTTAGGCGTGACACTCATTTTGAGTTTTTATTGCTTTAAATGCACTTTCAGGCCTAGTTGAGCACGTTTTGTGACTTTGAATGTACCTTCATAGGAATGAGTTGTGTAGTCAAATTAATGCTCATTTAGGCTTCAGGAGGTCCACCTGAACTAAATACATGTTGAAATGTGTGCATAAGTCCTTTGGTTTAGGCGTGACACTCATTTTCAGTTTTTATTGCTTTAAATGCACTTTCAGTCCGAGTTGAGCCCGTTTTTTTACTTCGAATGTTCCTTCATAGGAATGATTTGTGTAGTCAAATTAATGCTCATTTAGGCTTCAGGAGGTCAACCTGAACTAAATACATGTTGAAATGTGTGCATAAGTCCTTTGGTTTAGGCGTGACACTCATTTTCAGTTTTTATTGCTTTAAATGCACTTTCAGTCCGAGTTTAGCCCGTTTTGTGACTTTGAATGTACCTTCATAGGAATGAGTTGTGTAGTCAAATTAATGCTCATTTAGGCTTCAGGAGGTCAACCTGAACTAAATACATGTTGAAATGTGTGCATAAGTCCTTTGGTTTAGGCGTGACACTCATTTTGAGTTTTTATTGCTTTAAATGCAATTTCAGGCCTAGTTGAGCACGTTTTGTGACTTTGAATGTACCTTCATAGGAATGAGTTGTGTAGTCAAATTAATGCTCATATAGGCTTCAGGAGGTCAACCTGAACTAAATACATGTTGAAATGTGTGCATAAGTCCTTTGGTTTAGGCGTGACACTCATTTTGAGTTTTTATTGCTTTAAATGCACTTTCAGTCCGAGTTGAGCCCGTTTTTTTACTTTGAATGTTCCTTCATAGGAATGATTTGTGTAGTCATAATTAATGCTCATTTAGGCTTCAGGAGGTCAACCTGAACTAAATACATGTTGAAATGTGTGCATAAGTCCTTTGGTTTAGGCGTGACACTCATTTTGAGTTTTTATTGCTTTAAATGCACTTTCAGGCCTAGTTGAGTACGTTTTGTGACTTTGAATGTACCTTCATAGGAATGAGTTGTGTAGTAAAATTAATGCTCATTTAGGCTTCAGGAGGTCAACCTGAACTGAATACATGTTGAAATGTGTGCATAAGTCCTTTGGTTTAGGCGTGACACTCATTTTCAGTTTTTATTGCTTTAAATGCACTTTCAGTCCGAGTTGAGCCCGTTTTGTGACTTTGAATGTACCTTCATAGGAATGAGTTGTGTAGTCAAATTAATGCTCATTTAGGCTTCAGGAGGTCAACCTGAACTAAATACATGTTGAAATGTGTGCATAAGTCCTTTGGTTTAGGCGTGACACTCATTTTCAGTTTTTATTGCTTTAAATGCACTTTCAGTCCGAGTTTAGCCCGTTTTGTGACTTTGAATGTACCTTCATAGGAATGAGTTGTGTAGTCAAATTAATGCTCATTTAGGCTTCAGGAGGTCAACCTGAACTAAATACATGTTGAAATGTGTGCATAAGTCCTTTGGTTTAGGCGTGACACTCATTTTGAGTTTTTATTGCTTTAAATGCACTTTCAGGCCTAGTTGAGCACGTTTTGTGACTTTGAATGTACCTTCATAGGAATGAGTTGTGTAGTCAAATTAATGCTCATTTAGGCTTCAGGAGGTCCACCTGAACTAAATACATGTTGAAATGTGTGCATAAGTCCTTTGGTTTAGGCGTGACACTCATTTTCAGTTTTTATTGCTTTAAATGCACTTTCAGTCCGAGTTGAGCCCGTTTTTTTACTTTGAATGTTCCTTCATAGGAATGATTTGTGTAGTAAAATTAATGCTCATTTAGGCTTCAGGAGGTCAACCTGAACTGAATACATGTTGAAATGTGTGCATAAGTCCTTTGGTTTAGGCGTGACACTCATTTTCAGTTTTTATTGCTTTAAATGCACTTTCAGGCCTAGTTGAGCACGTTTTGTGACTTTGAATGTACCTTCATAGGAATGAGTTGTGTAGTAAAATTAATGCTCATTTAGGCTTCAGGAGGTCAACCTGAACTGAATACATGTTGAAATGTGTGCATAAGTCCTTTGGTTTAGGCGTGACACTCATTTTCAGTTTTTATTGCTTTAAATGCACTTTCAGTCCGAGTTGAGCCCGTTTTTTTACTTTGAATGTATCTTCATAGGAATAAGTTGTGTAGTCAAATTAATGCTCATTTAGGCTTCAGGAGGTCCACCTGAACTAAATACATGTTGAAATGTGTGCATAAGTCCTTTGGTTTAGGCGTGACACTCATTTTCAGTTTTTATTGCTTTAAATGCACTTTCAGGCCTAGTTGAGCACGTTTTGTGACTTTGAATGTACCTTCATAGGAATGAGTTGTGTAGTCAAATTAATGCTCATTTAGGCTTCAGGAGGTCAACCTGAACTAAATACATGTTGAAATGTGTGCATAAGTCCTTTGGTTTAGGCGTGACACTCATTTTCAGTTTTTATTGCTTTAAATGCACTTTCAGTCCGAGTTGAGCCCGTTTTTTTACTTTGAATGTACCTTCATAGGAATGAGTTGTGTAGTAAAATTAATGGTCATTTAGGCTTCAGGAGGTCAACCTGAACTGAATACATGTTGAAATGTGTGCATAAGTCCTTTGGTTTAGGCGTGACACTCATTTTCAGTTTTTATTGCTTTAAATGCACTTTCAGTCCGAGTTGAGCCCGTTTTGTGACTTTGAATGTACCTTCATAGGAATGAGTTGTGTAGTCAAATTAATGCTCATTTAGGCTTCAGGAGGTCAACCTGAACTAAATACATGTTGAAATGTGTGCATAAGTCCTTTGGTTTAGGCGTGACACTCATTTTCAGTTTTTATTGCTTTAAATGCACTTTCAGTCCGAGTTTAGCCCGTTTTGTGACTTTGAATGTACCTTCATAGGAATGAGTTGTGTAGTCAAATTAATGCTCATTTAGGCTTCAGGAGGTCAACCTGAACTAAATACATGTTGAAATGTGTGCATAAGTCCTTTGGTTTAGGCGTGACACTCATTTTCAGTTTTTATTGCTTTAAATGCACTTTCAGTCCGAGTTGAGCCCGTTTTTTTACTTTGAATGTATCTTCATAGGAATAAGTTGTGTAGTCAAATTAATGGTGATTTAGGCTTCAGGAGGTCAACCTGAACTAAATACATGTTGAAATGTGTGCATAAGTCCTTTGGTTTAGGCGTGACACTCATTTTGAGTTTTTATTGCTTTAAATGCACTTTCAGGCCTAGTTGAGCACGTTTTGTGACTTTGAATGTACCTTCATAGGAATGAGTTGTGTAGTCAAATTAATGCTCATTTAGGCTTCAGGAGGTCCACCTGAACTAAATACATGTTGAAATGTGTGCATAAGTCCTTTGGTTTAGGCGTGACACTCATTTTCAGTTTTTATTGCTTTAAATGCACTTTCAGTCCGAGTTGAGCCCGTTTTTTTACTTTGAATGTTCCTTCATAGGAATGATTTGTGTAGTCAAATTAATGCTCATTTAGGCTTCAGGAGGTCAACCTGAACTAAATACATGTTGAAATGTGTGCATAAGTCCTTTGGTTTAGGCGTGACACTCATTTTCAGTTTTTATTGCTTTAAATGCACTTTCAGGCCTAGTTGAGCACGTTTTGTGACTTTGAATGTACCTTCATAGGAATGAGTTGTGTAGTCAAATTAATGCTCATTTAGGCTTCAGGAGGTCAACCTGAACTAAATACATGTTGAAATGTGTGCATAAGTCCTTTGGTTTAGGCGTGACACTCATTTTCAGTTTTTATTGCTTTAAATGCACTTTCAGTCCGAGTTGAGCCCGTTTTGTGACTTTGAATGTACCTTCATAGGAATGAGTTGTGTAGTCAAATTAATGCTCATTTAGGCTTCAGGAGGTCAACCTGAACTAAATACATGTTGAAATGTGTGCATAAGTCCTTTGGTTTAGGCGTGACACTCATTTTCAGTTTTTATTGCTTTAAATGCACTTTCAGTCCGAGTTGAGCCCGTTTTTTTACTTTGAATGTTCCTTCATAGGAATGATTTGTGTAGTCAAATTAATGCTCATTTAGGCTTCAGGAGGTCAACCTGAACTAAATGCATGTTGAAATGTGTGCATAAGTCCTTTGGTTTAGGCGTGACACTCATTTTGAGTTTTTATTGCTTTAAATGCACTTTCAGGCCTAGTTGAGCACGTTTTGTGACTTTGAATGTACCTTCATAGGAATGAGTTGTGTAGTAAAATTAATGCTCATTTAGGCTTCAGGAGGTCAACCTGAACTGAATACATGTTGAAATGTGTGCATAAGTCCTTTGGTTTAGGCGTGACACTCATTTTCAGTTTTTATTGCTTTAAATGCACTTTCAGTCCGAGTTGAGCCCGTTTTGTGACTTTGAATGTACCTTCATAGGAATGAGTTGTGTAGTCAAATTAATGCTCATTTAGGCTTCAGGAGGTCAACCTGAATTAAATACATGTTGAAATGTGTGCATAAGTCCTTTGGTTTAGGCGTGACACTCATTTTCAGTTTTTATTGCTTTAAATGCACTTTCAGTCCGAGTTTAGCCCGTTTTGTGACTTTGAATGTACCTTCATAGGAATGAGTTGTGTAGTCAAATTAATGCTCATTTAGGCTTCAGGAGGTCAACCTGAACTAAATACATGTTGAAATGTGTGCATAAGTCCTTTGGTTTAGGCGTGACACTCATTTTCAGTTTTTATTGCTTTAAATGCACTTTCAGTCCGAGTTGAGCCCGTTTTTTTACTTTGAATGTATCTTCATAGGAATAAGTTGTGTAGTCAAATTAATGGTGATTTAGGCTTCAGGAGGTCAACCTGAACTAAATACATGTTGAAATGTGTGCATAAGTCCTTTGGTTTAGGCGTGACACTCATTTTGAGTTTTTATTGCTTTAAATGCACTTTCAGGCCTAGTTGAGCACGTTTTGTGACTTTGAATGTACCTTCATAGGAATGAGTTGTGTAGTCAAATTAATGCTCATTTAGGCTTCAGGAGGTCCACCTGAACTAAATACATGTTGAAATGTGTGCATAAGTCCTTTGGTTTAGGCGTGACACTCATTTTCAGTTTTTATTGCTTTAAATGCACTTTCAGTCCGAGTTGAGCCCGTTTTTTTACTTTGAATGTTCCTTCATAGGAATGATTTGTGTAGTAAAATTAATGCTCATTTAGGCTTCAGGAGGTCAACCTGAACTGAATACATGTTGAAATGTGTGCATAAGTCCTTTGGTTTAGGCGTGACACTCATTTTCAGTTTTTATTGCTTTAAATGCACTTTCAGGCCTAGTTGAGCACGTTTTGTGACTTTGAATGTACCTTCATAGGAATGAGTTGTGTAGTAAAATTAATGCTCATTTAGGCTTCAGGAGGTCAACCTGAACTAAATACATGTTGAAATGTGTGCATAAGTCCTTTGGTTTAGGCGTGACACTCATTTTCAGTTTTTATTGCTTTAAATGCACTTTCAGTCCGAGTTGAGCCCGTTTTTTTACTTTGAATGTATCTTCATAGGAATAAGTTGTGTAGTCAAATTAATGCTCATTTAGGCTTCAGGACGTCAACCTGAACTAAATACATGTTGAAATGTGTGCATAAGTCCTTTGGTTTAGGCGTGACACTCATTTTCAGTTTTTATTGCTTTAAATGCACTTTCAGTCCGAGTTTAGCCCGTTTTGTGACTTTGAATGTACCTTCATAGGAATGAGTTGTGTAGTCAAATTAATGCTCATTTAGGCTTCAGGAGGTCAACCTGAACTAAATACATGTTGAAATGTGTGCATAAGTCCTTTGGTTTAGGCGTGACACTCATTTTCAGTTTTTATTGCTTTAAATGCACTTTCAGTCCGAGTTGAGCCCGTTTTTTTACTTTGAATGTATCTTCATAGGAATAAGTTGTGTAGTCAAATTAATGGTGATTTAGGCTTCAGGAGGTCAACCTGAACTAAATACATGTTGAAATGTGTGCATAAGTCCTTTGGTTTAGGCGTGACACTCATTTTGAGTTTTTATTGCTTTAAATGCACTTTCAGGCCTAGTTGAGCACGTTTTGTGACTTTGAATGTACCTTCATAGGAATGAGTTGTGTAGTCAAATTAATGCTCATTTAGGCTTCAGGAGGTCCACCTGAACTAAATACATGTTGAAATGTGTGCATAAGTCCTTTGGTTTAGGCGTGACACTCATTTTCAGTTTTTATTGCTTTAAATGCACTTTCAGTCCGAGTTGAGCCCGTTTTTTTACTTTGAATGTTCCTTCATAGGAATGATTTGTGTAGTAAAATTAATGCTCATTTAGGCTTCAGGAGGTCAACCTGAACTGAATACATGTTGAAATGTGTGCATAAGTCCTTTGGTTTAGGCGTGACACTCATTTTCAGTTTTTATTGCTTTAAATGCACTTTCAGGCCTAGTTGAGCACGTTTTGTGACTTTGAATGTACCTTCATAGGAATGAGTTGTGTAGTAAAATTAATGCTCATTTAGGCTTCAGGAGGTCAACCTGAACTGAATACATGTTGAAATGTGTGCATAAGTCCTTTGGTTTAGGCGTGACACTCATTTTCAGTTTTTATTGCTTTAAATGCACTTTCAGTCCGAGTTGAGCCCGTTTTTTTACTTTGAATGTATCTTCATAGGAATAAGTTGTGTAGTCAAATTAATGCTCATTTAGGCTTCAGGAGGTCCACCTGAACTAAATACATGTTGAAATGTGTGCATAAGTCCTTTGGTTTAGGCGTGACACTCATTTTCAGTTTTTATTGCTTTAAATGCACTTTCAGGCCTAGTTGAGCACGTTTTGTGACTTTGAATGTACCTTCATAGGAATGAGTTGTGTAGTCAAATTAATGCTCATTTAGGCTTCAGGAGGTCAACCTGAACTAAATACATGTTGAAATGTGTGCATAAGTCCTTTGGTTTAGGCGTGACACTCATTTTCAGTTTTTATTGCTTTAAATGCACTTTCAGTCCGAGTTGAGCCCGTTTTTTTACTTTGAATGTATCTTCATAGGAATAAGTTGTGTAGTCAAATTAATGGTGATTTAGGCTTCAGGAGGTCAACCTGAACTAAATACATGTTGAAATGTGTGCTTAAGTCCTTTGGTTTAGGCGTGACACTCATTTTGAGTTTTTATTGCTTTAAATGCACTTTCAGGCCTAGTTGAGCACGTTTTGTGACTTTGAATGTACCTTCATAGGAATGAGTTGTGTAGTAAAATTAATGCTCATTTAGGCTTCAGGAGGTCAACCTGAACTGAATACATGTTGAAATGTGTGCATAAGTCCTTTGGTTTAGGCGTGACACTCATTTTCAGTTTTTATTGCTTTAAATGCACTTTCAGTCCGAGTTGAGCCCGTTTTGTGACTTTGAATGTACCTTCATAGGAATGAGTTGTGTAGTCAAATTAATGCTCATTTAGGCTTCAGGAGGTCAACCTGAACTAAATACATGTTGAAATGTGTGCATAAGTCCTTTGGTTTAGGCGTGACACTCATTTTGAGTTTTTATTGCTTTAAATGCACTTTCAGTCCGAGTTTAGCCCGTTTTGTGACTTTGAATGTACCTTCATAGGAATGAGTTGTGTAGTCAAATTAATGCTCATTTAGGCTTCAGGAGGTCAACCTGAACTAAATACATGTTGAAATGTGTGCATAAGTCCTTTGGTTTAGGCGTGACACTCATTTTCAGTTTTTATTGCTTTAAATGCACTTTCAGTCCGAGTTGAGCCCGTTTTTTTACTTTGAATGTTCCTTCATAGGAATGATTTGTGTAGTAAAATTAATGCTCATTTAGGCTTCAGGAGGTCAACCTGAACTGAATACATGTTGAAATGTGTGCATAAGTCCTTTGGTTTAGGCGTGACACTCATTTTCAGTTTTTATTGCTTTAAATGCACTTTCAGGCCTAGTTGAGCACGTTTTGTGACTTTGAATGTACCTTCATAGGAATGAGTTGTGTAGTAAAATTAATGCTCATTTAGGCTTCAGGAGGTCAACCTGAACTGAATACATGTTGAAATGTGTGCATAAGTCCTTTGGTTTAGGCGTGACACTCATTTTCAGTTTTTATTGCTTTAAATGCACTTTCAGTCCGAGTTGAGCCCGTTTTTTTACTTTGAATGTATCTTCATAGGAATAAGTTGTGTAGTCAAATTAATGCTCATTTAGGCTTCAGGAGGTCCACCTGAACTAAATACATGTTGAAATGTGTGCATAAGTCCTTTGGTTTAGGCGTGACACTCATTTTCAGTTTTTATTGCTTTAAATGCACTTTCAGGCCTAGTTGAGCACGTTTTGTGACTTTGAATGTACCTTCATAGGAATGAGTTGTGTAGTCAAATTAATGCTCATTTAGGCTTCAGGAGGTCAACCTGAACTAAATACATGTTGAAATGTGTGCATAAGTCCTTTGGTTTAGGCGTGACACTCATTTTCAGTTTTTATTGCTTTAAATGCACTTTCAGTCCGAGTTGAGCCCGTTTTTTTACTTTGAATGTATCTTCATAGGAATAAGTTGTGTAGTCAAATTAATGGTGATTTAGGCTTCAGGAGGTCAACCTGAACTAAATACATGTTGAAATGTGTGCATAAGTCCTTTGGTTTAGGCGTGACACTCATTTTGAGTTTTTATTGCTTTAAATGCACTTTCAGGCCTAGTTGAGCACGTTTTGTGACTTTGAATGTACCTTCATAGGAATGAGTTGTGTAGTCAAATTAATGCTCATTTAGGCTTCAGGAGGTCCACCTGAACTAAATACATGTTGAAATGTGTGCATAAGTCCTTTGGTTTAGGCGTGACACTCATTTTGA
The DNA here is from genome assembly GCF_025434085.1 of Hippocampus zosterae. NCBI lineage: Eukaryota > Metazoa > Chordata > Actinopteri > Syngnathiformes > Syngnathidae > Hippocampus > Hippocampus zosterae. The sequence goes on along the minus strand of NC_067471.1, from coordinate 1,540,900 downwards.
GTTTTTATTGCTTTAAATGCACTTTCAGTCCGAGTTGAGCCCGTTTTTTTACTTTGAATGTTCCTTCATAGGAATGATTTGTGTAGTCAAATTAATGCTCATTTAGGCTTCAGGAGGTCAACCTGAACTAAATACATGTTGAAATGTGTGCATAAGTCCTTTGGTTTAGGCGTGACACTCATTTTCAGTTTTTATTGCTTTAAATGCACTTTCAGGCCTAGTTGAGCACGTTTTGTGACTTTGAATGTACCTTCATAGGAATGAGTTGTGTAGTCAAATTAATGCTCATTTAGGCTTCAGGAGGTCAACCTGAACTAAATACATGTTGAAATGTGTGCATAAGTCCTTTGGTTTAGGCGTGACACTCATTTTCAGTTTTTATTGCTTTAAATGCACTTTCAGTCCGAGTTGAGCCCGTTTTGTGACTTTGAATGTACCTTCATAGGAATGAGTTGTGTAGTCAAATTAATGCTCATTTAGGCTTCAGGAGGTCAACCTGAACTAAATACATGTTGAAATGTGTGCATAAGTCCTTTGGTTTAGGCGTGACACTCATTTTCAGTTTTTATTGCTTTAAATGCACTTTCAGTCCGAGTTGAGCCCGTTTTTTTTCTTTGAATGTATCTTCATAGGAATAAGTTGTGTAGTCAAATTAATGGTGATTTAGGCTTCAGGAGGTCAACCTGAACTAAATACATGTTGAAATGTGTGCTTAAGTCCTTTGGTTTAGGCGTGACACTCATTTTGAGTTTTTATTGCTTTAAATGCACTTTCAGGCCTAGTTGAGCACGTTTTGTGACTTTGAATGTACCTTCATAGGAATGAGTTGTGTAGTAAAATTAATGCTCATTTAGGCTTCAGGAGGTCAACCTGAACTGAATACATGTTGAAATGTGTGCATAAGTCCTTTGGTTTAGGCGTGACACTCATTTTCAGTTTTTATTGCTTTAAATGCACTTTCAGTCCGAGTTGAGCCCGTTTTGTGACTTTGAATGTACCTTCATAGGAATGAGTTGTGTAGTCAAATTAATGCTCATTTAGGCTTCAGGAGGTCAACCTGAACTAAATACATGTTGAAATGTGTGCATAAGTCCTTTGGTTTAGGCGTGACACTCATTTTCAGTTTTTATTGCTTTAAATGCACTTTCAGTCCGAGTTTAGCCCGTTTTGTGACTTTGAATGTACCTTCATAGGAATGAGTTGTGTAGTCAAATTAATGCTCATTTAGGCTTCAGGAGGTCAACCTGAACTAAATACATGTTGAAATGTGTGCATAAGTCCTTTGGTTTAGGCGTGACACTCATTTTCAGTTTTTATTGCTTTAAATGCACTTTCAGTCCGAGTTGAGCCCGTTTTTTTACTTTGAATGTTCCTTCATAGGAATGATTTGTGTAGTCAAATTAATGCTCATTTAGGCTTCAGGAGGTCAACCTGAACTAAATGCATGTTGAAATGTGTGCATAAGTCCTTTGGTTTAGGCGTGACACTCATTTTGAGTTTTTATTGCTTTAAATGCACTTTCAGGCCTAGTTGAGCACGTTTTGTGACTTTGAATGTACCTTCATAGGAATGAGTTGTGTAGTAAAATTAATGCTCATTTAGGCTTCAGGAGGTCAACCTGAACTGAATACATGTTGAAATGTGTGCATAAGTCCTTTGGTTTAGGCGTGACACTCATTTTCAGTTTTTATTGCTTTAAATGCACTTTCAGTCCGAGTTGAGCCCGTTTTGTGACTTTGAATGTACCTTCATAGGAATGAGTTGTGTAGTCAAATTAATGCTCATTTAGGCTTCAGGAGGTCAACCTGAATTAAATACATGTTGAAATGTGTGCATAAGTCCTTTGGTTTAGGCGTGACACTCATTTTCAGTTTTTATTGCTTTAAATGCACTTTCAGTCCGAGTTTAGCCCGTTTTGTGACTTTGAATGTACCTTCATAGGAATGAGTTGTGTAGTCAAATTAATGCTCATTTAGGCTTCAGGAGGTCAACCTGAACTAAATACATGTTGAAATGTGTGCATAAGTCCTTTGGTTTAGGCGTGACACTCATTTTCAGTTTTTATTGCTTTAAATGCACTTTCAGTCCGAGTTGAGCCCGTTTTTTTACTTTGAATGTATCTTCATAGGAATAAGTTGTGTAGTCAAATTAATGGTGATTTAGGCTTCAGGAGGTCAACCTGAACTAAATACATGTTGAAATGTGTGCATAAGTCCTTTGGTTTAGGCGTGACACTCATTTTGAGTTTTTATTGCTTTAAATGCACTTTCAGGCCTAGTTGAGCACGTTTTGTGACTTTGAATGTACCTTCATAAGAATGAGTTGTGTAGTCAAATTAATGCTCATTTAGGCTTCAGGAGGTCCACCTGAACTAAATACATGTTGAAATGTGTGCATAAGTCCTTTGGTTTAGGCGTGACACTCATTTTCAGTTTTTATTGCTTTAAATGCACTTTCAGTCCGAGTTGAGCCCGTTTTTTTACTTTGAATGTTCCTTCATAGGAATGATTTGTGTAGTAAAATTAATGCTCATTTAGGCTTCAGGAGGTCAACCTGAACTGAATACATGTTGAAATGTGTGCATAAGTCCTTTGGTTTAGGCGTTACACTCATTTTCAGTTTTTATTGCTTTAAATGCACTTTCAGGCCTAGTTGAGCACGTTTTGTGACTTTGAATGTACCTTCATAGGAATGAGTTGTGTAGTAAAATTAATGCTCATTTAGGCTTCAGGAGGTCAACCTGAACTGAATACATGTTGAAATGTGTGCATAAGTCCTTTGGTTTAGGCGTGACACTCATTTTCAGTTTTTATTGCTTTAAATGCACTTTCAGTCCGAGTTGAGCCCGTTTTTTTACTTTGAATGTATCTTCATAGGAATAAGTTGTGTAGTCAAATTAATGCTCATTTAGGCTTCAGGAGGTCCACCTGAACTAAATACATGTTGAAATGTGTGCATAAGTCCTTTGGTTTAGGCGTGACACTCATTTTCAGTTTTTATTGCTTTAAATGCACTTTCAGGCCTAGTTGAGCACGTTTTGTGACTTTGAATGTACCTTCATAGGAATGAGTTGTGTAGTCAAATTAATGCTCATTTAGGCTTCAGGAGGTCAACCTGAACTAAATACATGTTGAAATGTGTGCATAAGTCCTTTGGTTTAGGCGTGACACTCATTTTCAGTTTTTATTGCTTTAAATGCACTTTCAGTCCGAGTTGAGCCCGTTTTGTGACTTTGAATGTACCTTCATAGGAATGAGTTGTGTAGTCAAATTAATGCTCATTTAGGCTTCAGGAGGTCAACCTGAACTAAATACATGTTGAAATGTGTGCATAAGTCCTTTGGTTTAGGCGTGACACTCATTTTCAGTTTTTATTGCTTTAAATGCACTTTCAGTCCGAGTTGAGCCCGTTTTTTTACTTTGAATGTATCTTCATAGGAATAAGTTGTGTAGTCAAATTAATGGTGATTTAGGCTTCAGGAGGTCAACCTGAACTAAATACATGTTGAAATGTGTGCTTAAGTCCTTTGGTTTAGGCGTGACACTCATTTTGAGTTTTTATTGCTTTAAATGCACTTTCAGGCCTAGTTGAGCACGTTTTGTGACTTTGAATGTACCTTCATAGGAATGAGTTGTGTAGTAAAATTAATGCTCATTTAGGCTTCAGGAGGTCAACCTGAACTGAATACATGTTGAAATGTGTGCATAAGTCCTTTGGTTTAGGCGTGACACTCATTTTCAGTTTTTATTGCTTTAAATGCACTTTCAGTCCGAGTTGAGCCCGTTTTGTGACTTTGAATGTACCTTCATAGGAATGAGTTGTGTAGTCAAATTAATGCTCATTTAGGCTTCAGGAGGTCAACCTGAACTAAATACATGTTGAAATGTGTGCATAAGTCCTTTGGTTTAGGCGTGACACTCATTTTCAGTTTTTATTGCTTTAAATGCACTTTCAGTCCGAGTTTAGCCCGTTTTGTGACTTTGAATGTACCTTCATAGGAATGAGTTGTGTAGTCAAATTAATGCTCATTTAGGCTTCAGGAGGTCAACCTGAACTAAATACATGTTGAAATGTGTGCATAAGTCCTTTGGTTTAGGCGTGACACTCATTTTCAGTTTTTATTGCTTTAAATGCACTTTCAGTCCGAGTTGAGCCCGTTTTTTTACTTTGAATGTATCTTCATAGGAATAAGTTGTGTAGTCAAATTAATGGTGATTTAGGCTTCAGGAGGTCAACCTGAACTAAATACATGTTGAAATGTGTGCATAAGTCCTTTGGTTTAGGCGTGACACTCATTTTGAGTTTTTATTGCTTTAAATGCACTTTCAGGCCTAGTTGAGCACGTTTTGTGACTTTGAATGTACCTTCATAGGAATGAGTTGTGTAGTCAAATTAATGCTCATTTAGGCTTCAGGAGGTCCACCTGAACTAAATACATGTTGAAATGTGTGCATAAGTCCTTTGGTTTAGGCGTGACACTCATTTTGAGTTTTTATTGCTTTAAATGCACTTTCAGTCCGAGTTGAGCCCGTTTTTTTACTTTGAATGTTCCTTCATAGGAATGATTTGTGTAGTCAAATTAATGCTCATTTAGGCTTCAGGAGGTCAACCTGAACTAAATACATGTTGAAATGTGTGCATAAGTCCTTTGGTTTAGGCGTGACACTCATTTTCAGTTTTTATTGCTTTAAATGCACTTTCAGGCCTAGTTGAGCACGTTTTGTGACTTTGAATGTACCTTCATAGGAATGAGTTGTGTAGTCAAATTAATGCTCATTTAGGCTTCAGGAGGTCAACCTGAACTAAATACATGTTGAAATGTGTGCATAAGTCCTTTGGTTTAGGCGTGACACTCATTTTCAGTTTTTATTGCTTTAAATGCACTTTCAGTCCGAGTTGAGCCCGTTTTGTGACTTTGAATGTACCTTCATAGGAATGAGTTGTGTAGTCAAATTAATGCTCATTTAGGCTTCAGGAGGTCAACCTGAACTAAATACATGTTGAAATGTGTGCATAAGTCCTTTGGTTTAGGCGTGACACTCATTTTCAGTTTTTATTGCTTTAAATGCACTTTCAGTCCGAGTTGAGCCCGTTTTTTTTCTTTGAATGTATCTTCATAGGAATAAGTTGTGTAGTCAAATTAATGGTGATTTAGGCTTCAGGAGGTCAACCTGAACTAAATACATGTTGAAATGTGTGCTTAAGTCCTTTGGTTTAGGCGTGACACTCATTTTGAGTTTTTATTGCTTTAAATGCACTTTCAGGCCTAGTTGAGCACGTTTTGTGACTTTGAATGTACCTTCATAGGAATGAGTTGTGTAGTCAAATTAATGGTGATTTAGGCTTCAGGAGGTCAACCTGAACTGAATACATGTTGAAATGTGTGCATAAGTCCTTTGGTTTAGGCGTGACACTCATTTTCAGTTTTTATTGCTTTAAATGCACTTTCAGTCCGAGTTGAGCCCGTTTTGTGACTTTGAATGTACCTTCATAGGAATGAGTTGTGTAGTCAAATTAATGCTCATTTAGGCTTCAGGAGGTCAACCTGAACTAAATACATGTTGAAATGTGTGCATAAGTCCTTTGGTTTAGGCGTGACACTCATTTTCAGTTTTTATTGCTTTAAATGCACTTTCAGTCAGAGTTTAGCCCGTTTTGTGACTTTGAATGTACCTTCATAGGAATGAGTTGTGTAGTCAAATTAATGCTCATTTAGGCTTCAGGAGGTCAACCTGAACTAAATACATGTTGAAATGTGTGCATAAGTCCTTTGGTTTAGGCGTGACACTCATTTTCAGTTTTTATTGCTTTAAATGCACTTTCAGTCCGAGTTGAGCCCGTTTTTTTACTTTGAATGTATCTTCATAGGAATAAGTTGTGTAGTCAAATTAATGGTGATTTAGGCTTCAGGAGGTCAACCTGAACTAAATACATGTTGAAATGTGTGCATAAGTCCTTTGGTTTAGGCGTGACACTCATTTTGAGTTTTTATTGCTTTAAATGCACTTTCAGGCCTAGTTGAGCACGTTTTGTGACTTTGAATGTACCTTCATAGGAATGAGTTGTGTAGTAAAATTAATGCTCATTTAGGCTTCAGGAGGTCAACCTGAACTGAATACATGTTGAAATGTGTGCATAAGTCCTTTGGTTTAGGCGTGACACTCATTTTCAGTTTTTATTGCTTTAAATGCACTTTCAGTCCGAGTTGAGCCCGTTTTGTGACTTTGAATGTACCTTCATAGGAATGAGTTGTGTAGTAAAATTAATGCTCATTTAGGCTTCAGGAGGTCAACCTGAACTAAATACATGTTGAAATGTGTGCATAAGTCCTTTGGTTTAGGCGTGACACTCATTTTCAGTTTTTATTGCTTTAAATGCACTTTCAGTCCGAGTTGAGCCCGTTTTTTTACTTTGAATGTATCTTCATAGGAATAAGTTGTGTAGTCAAATTAATGCTCATTTAGGCTTCAGGAGGTCAACCTGAACTAAATACATGTTGAAATGTGTGCATAAGTCCTTTGGTTTAGGCGTGACACTCATTTTGAGTTTTTATTGCTTTAAATGCACTTTCAGGCCTAGTTGAGCACGTTTTGTGACTTTGAATGTACCTTCATAGGAATGAGTTGTGTAGTCAAATTAATGCTCATTTAGGCTTCAGGAGGTCCACCTGAACTAAATACATGTTGAAATGTGTGCATAAGTCCTTTGGTTTAGGCGTGACACTCATTTTGAGTTTTTATTGCTTTAAATGCACTTTCAGTCCGAGTTGAGCCCGTTTTTTTACTTTGAATGTTCCTTCATAGGAATGATTTGTGTAGTCAAATTAATGCTCATTTAGGCTTCAGGAGGTCAACCTGAACTAAATACATGTTGAAATGTGTGCATAAGTCCTTTGGTTTAGGCGTGACACTCATTTTCAGTTTTTATTGCTTTAAATGCACTTTCAGGCCTAGTTGAGCACGTTTTGTGACTTTGAATGTACCTTCATAGGAATGAGTTGTGTAGTCAAATTAATGCTCATTTAGGCTTCAGGAGGTCAACCTGAACTAAATACATGTTGAAATGTGTGCATAAGTCCTTTGGTTTAGGCGTGACACTCATTTTCAGTTTTTATTGCTTTAAATGCACTTTCAGTCCGAGTTGAGCCCGTTTTGTGACTTTGAATGTACCTTCATAGGAATGAGTTGTGTAGTCAAATTAATGCTCATTTAGGCTTCAGGAGGTCAACCTGAACTAAATACATGTTGAAATGTGTGCATAAGTCCTTTGGTTTAGGCGTGACACTCATTTTCAGTTTTTATTGCTTTAAATGCACTTTCAGTCCGAGTTGAGCCCGTTTTTTTTCTTTGAATGTATCTTCATAGGAATAAGTTGTGTAGTCAAATTAATGGTGATTTAGGCTTCAGGAGGTCAACCTGAACTAAATACATGTTGAAATGTGTGCTTAAGTCCTTTGGTTTAGGCGTGACACTCATTTTGAGTTTTTATTGCTTTAAATGCACTTTCAGGCCTAGTTGAGCACGTTTTGTGACTTTGAATGTACCTTCATAGGAATGAGTTGTGTAGTAAAATTAATGCTCATTTAGGCTTCAGGAGGTCAACCTGAACTGAATACATGTTGAAATGTGTGCATAAGTCCTTTGGTTTAGGCGTGACACTCATTTTCAGTTTTTATTGCTTTAAATGCACTTTCAGTCCGAGTTGAGCCCGTTTTGTGACTTTGAATGTACCTTCATAGGAATGAGTTGTGTAGTCAAATTAATGCTCATTTAGGCTTCAGGAGGTCAACCTGAACTAAATACATGTTGAAATGTGTGCATAAGTCCTTTGGTTTAGGCGTGACACTCATTTTCAGTTTTTATTGCTTTAAATGCACTTTCAGTCCGAGTTTAGCCCGTTTTGTGACTTTGAATGTACCTTCATAGGAATGAGTTGTGTAGTCAAATTAATGCTCATTTAGGCTTCAGGAGGTCAACCTGAACTAAATACATGTTGAAATGTGTGCATAAGTCCTTTGGTTTAGGCGTGACACTCATTTTCAGTTTTTATTGCTTTAAATGCACTTTCAGTCCGAGTTGAGCCCGTTTTTTTACTTTGAATGTTCCTTCATAGGAATGATTTGTGTAGTCAAATTAATGCTCATTTAGGCTTCAGGAGGTCAACCTGAACTAAATGCATGTTGAAATGTGTGCATAAGTCCTTTGGTTTAGGCGTGACACTCATTTTGAGTTTTTATTGCTTTAAATGCACTTTCAGGCCTAGTTGAGCACGTTTTGTGACTTTGAATGTACCTTCATAGGAATGAGTTGTGTAGTAAAATTAATGCTCATTTAGGCTTCAGGAGGTCAACCTGAACTGAATACATGTTGAAATGTGTGCATAAGTCCTTTGGTTTAGGCGTGACACTCATTTTCAGTTTTTATTGCTTTAAATGCACTTTCAGTCCGAGTTGAGCCCGTTTTGTGACTTTGAATGTACCTTCATAGGAATGAGTTGTGTAGTCAAATTAATGCTCATTTAGGCTTCAGGAGGTCAACCTGAATTAAATACATGTTGAAATGTGTGCATAAGTCCTTTGGTTTAGGCGTGACACTCATTTTCAGTTTTTATTGCTTTAAATGCACTTTCAGTCCGAGTTTAGCCCGTTTTGTGACTTTGAATGTACCTTCATAGGAATGAGTTGTGTAGTCAAATTAATGCTCATTTAGGCTTCAGGAGGTCAACCTGAACTAAATACATGTTGAAATGTGTGCATAAGTCCTTTGGTTTAGGCGTGACACTCATTTTCAGTTTTTATTGCTTTAAATGCACTTTCAGTCCGAGTTGAGCCCGTTTTTTTACTTTGAATGTATCTTCATAGGAATAAGTTGTGTAGTCAAATTAATGGTGATTTAGGCTTCAGGAGGTCAACCTGAACTAAATACATGTTGAAATGTGTGCATAAGTCCTTTGGTTTAGGCGTGACACTCATTTTGAGTTTTTATTGCTTTAAATGCACTTTCAGGCCTAGTTGAGCACGTTTTGTGACTTTGAATGTACCTTCATAGGAATGAGTTGTGTAGTCAAATTAATGCTCATTTAGGCTTCAGGAGGTCCACCTGAACTAAATACATGTTGAAATGTGTGCATAAGTCCTTTGGTTTAGGCGTGACACTCATTTTCAGTTTTTATTGCTTTAAATGCACTTTCAGTCCGAGTTGAGCCCGTTTTTTTACTTTGAATGTTCCTTCATAGGAATGATTTGTGTAGTCAAATTAATGCTCATTTAGGCTTCAGGAGGTCAACCTGAACTAAATGCATGTTGAAATGTGTGCATAAGTCCTTTGGTTTAGGCGTGACACTCATTTTGAGTTTTTATTGCTTTAAATGCACTTTCAGGCCTAGTTGAGCACGTTTTGTGACTTTGAATGTACCTTCATAGGAATGAGTTGTGTAGTAAAATTAATGCTCATTTAGGCTTCAGGAGGTCAACCTGAACTGAATACATGTTGAAATGTGTGCATAAGTCCTTTGGTTTAGGCGTGACACTCATTTTCAGTTTTTATTGCTTTAAATGCACTTTCAGTCCGAGTTGAGCCCGTTTTGTGACTTTGAATGTACCTTCATAGGAATGAGTTGTGTAGTCAAATTAATGCTCATTTAGGCTTCAGGAGGTCAACCTGAACTAAATACATGTTGAAATGTGTGCATAAGTCCTTTGGTTTAGGCGTGACACTCATTTTCAGTTTTTATTGCTTTAAATGCACTTTCAGTCCGAGTTTAGCCCGTTTTGTGACTTTGAATGTACCTTCATAGGAATGAGTTGTGTAGTCAAATTAATGCTCATTTAGGCTTCAGGAGGTCAACCTGAACTAAATACATGTTGAAATGTGTGCATAAGTCCTTTGGTTTAGGCGTGACACTCATTTTCAGTTTTTATTGCTTTAAATGCACTTTCAGTCCGAGTTGAGCCCGTTTTTTTACTTTGAATGTATCTTCATAGGAATAAGTTGTGTAGTCAAATTAATGGTGATTTAGGCTTCAGGAGGTCAACCTGAACTAAATACATGTTGAAATGTGTGCATAAGTCCTTTGGTTTAGGCGTGACACTCATTTTGAGTTTTTATTGCTTTAAATGCACTTTCAGGCCTAGTTGAGCACGTTTTGTGACTTTGAATGTACCTTCATAGGAATGAGTTGTGTAGTCAAATTAATGCTCATTTAGGCTTCAGGAGGTCCACCTGAACTAAATACATGTTGAAATGTGTGCATAAGTCCTTTGGTTTAGGCGTGACACTCATTTTGAGTTTTTATTGCTTTAAATGCACTTTCAGTCCGAGTTGAGCCCGTTTTTTTACTTTGAATGTTCCTTCATAGGAATGATTTGTGTAGTCAAATTAATGCTCATTTAGGCTTCAGGAGGTCAACCTGAACTAAATACATGTTGAAATGTGTGCATAAGTCCTTTGGTTTAGGCGTGACACTCATTTTCAGTTTTTATTGCTTTAAATGCACTTTCAGGCCTAGTTGAGCACGTTTTGTGACTTTGAATGTACCTTCATAGGAATGAGTTGTGTAGTCAAATTAATGCTCATTTAGGCTTCAGGAGGTCAACCTGAACTAAATACATGTTGAAATGTGTGCATAAGTCCTTTGGTTTAGGCGTGACACTCATTTTCAGTTTTTATTGCTTTAAATGCACTTTCAGTCCGAGTTGAGCCCGTTTTGTGACTTTGAATGTACCTTCATAGGAATGAGTTGTGTAGTCAAATTAATGCTCATTTAGGCTTCAGGAGGTCAACCTGAACTAAATACATGTTGAAATGTGTGCATAAGTCCTTTGGTTTAGGCGTGACACTCATTTTCAGTTTTTATTGCTTTAAATGCACTTTCAGTCCGAGTTGAGCCCGTTTTTTTACTTTGAATGTATCTTCATAGGAATAAGTTGTGTAGTCAAATTAATGGTGATTTAGGCTTCAGGAGGTCAACCTGAACTAAATACATGTTGAAATGTGTGCATAAGTCCTTTGGTTTAGGCGTGACACTCATTTTGAGTTTTTATTGCTTTAAATGCACTTTCAGGCCTAGTTGAGCACGTTTTGTGACTTTGAATGTACCTTCATAGGAATGAGTTGTGTAGTAAAATTAATGCTCATTTAGGCTTCAGGAGGTCAACCTGAACTGAATACATGTTGAAATGTGTGCATAAGTCCTTTGGTTTAGGCGTGACACTCATTTTCAGTTTTTATTGCTTTAAATGCACTTTCAGTCCGAGTTGAGCCCGTTTTGTGACTTTGAATGTACCTTCATAGGAATGAGTTGTGTAGTCAAATTAATGCTCATTTAGGCTTCAGGAGGTCAACCTGAACTAAATACATGTTGAAATGTGTGCATAAGTCCTTTGGTTTAGGCGTGACACTCATTTTCAGTTTTTATTGCTTTAAATGCACTTTCAGTCCGAGTTTAGCCCGTTTTGTGACTTTGAATGTACCTTCATAGGAATGAGTTGTGTAGTCAAATTAATGCTCATTTAGGCTTCAGGAGGTCAACCTGAACTAAATACATGTTGAAATGTGTGCATAAGTCCTTTGGTTTAGGCGTGACACTCATTTTCAGTTTTTATTGCTTTAAATGCACTTTCAGTCCGAGTTGAGCCCGTTTTTTTACTTTGAATGTATCTTCATAGGAATAAGTTGTGTAGTCAAATTAATGGTGATTTAGGCTTCAGGAGGTCAACCTGAACTAAATACATGTTGAAATGTGTGCATAAGTCCTTTGGTTTAGGCGTGACACTCATTTTGAGTTTTTATTGCTTTAAATGCACTTTCAGGCCTAGTTGAGCACGTTTTGTGACTTTGAATGTACCTTCATAGGAATGAGTTGTGTAGTCAAATTAATGCTCATTTAGGCTTCAGGAGGTCCACCTGAACTAAATACATGTTGAAATGTGTGCATAAGTCCTTTGGTTTAGGCGTGACACTCATTTTCAGTTTTTATTGCTTTAAATGCACTTTCAGTCCGAGTTGAGCCCGTTTTTTTACTTTGAATGTTCCTTCATAGGAATGATTTGTGTAGTCAAATTAATGCTCATTTAGGCTTCAGGAGGTCAACCTGAACTAAATACATGTTGAAATGTGTGCATAAGTCCTTTGGTTTAGGCGTGACACTCATTTTCAGTTTTTATTGCTTTAAATGCACTTTCAGGCCTAGTTGAGCACGTTTTGTGACTTTGAATGTACCTTCATAGGAATGAGTTGTGTAGTCAAATTAATGCTCATTTAGGCTTCAGGAGGTCAACCTGAACTAAATACATGTTGAAATGTGTGCATAAGTCCTTTGGTTTAGGCGTGACACTCATTTTCAGTTTTTATTGCTTTAAATGCACTTTCAGTCCGAGTTGAGCCCGTTTTGTGACTTTGAATGTACCTTCATAGGAATGAGTTGTGTAGCCAAATTAATGCTCATTTAGGCTTCAGGAGGTCAACCTGAACTAAATACATGTTGAAATGTGTGCATAAGTCCTTTGGTTTAGGCGTGACACTCATTTTCAGTTTTTATTGCTTTAAATGCACTTTCAGTCCGAGTTGAGCCCGTTTTTTTACTTTGAATGTATCTTCATAGGAATAAGTTGTGTAGTCAAATTAATGGTGATTTAGGCTTCAGGAGGTCAACCTGAACTAAATACATGTTGAAATGTGTGCTTAAGTCCTTTGGTTTAGGCGTGACACTCATTTTGAGTTTTTATTGCTTTAAATGCACTTTCAGGCCTAGTTGAGCACGTTTTGTGACTTTGAATGTACCTTCATAGGAATGAGTTGTGTAGTAAAATTAATGCTCATTTAGGCTTCAGGAGGTCAACCTGAACTGAATACATGTTGAAATGTGTGCATAAGTCCTTTGGTTTAGGCGTGACACTCATTTTCAGTTTTTATTGCTTTAAATGCACTTTCAGTCCGAGTTGAGCCCGTTTTGTGACTTTGAATGTACCTTCATAGGAATGAGTTGTGTAGTCAAATTAATGCTCATTTAGGCTTCAGGAGGTCAACCTGAACTAAATACATGTTGAAATGTGTGCATAAGTCCTTTGGTTTAGGCGTGACACTCATTTTCAGTTTTTATTGCTTTAAATGCACTTTCAGTCCGAGTTTAGCCAGTTTTGTGACTTTGAATGTACTTTCATAGGAATGAGTTGTGTAGTCAAATTAATGCTCATTTAGGCTTCAGGAGGTCAACCTGAACTAAATACATGTTGAAATGTGTGCATAAGTCCTTTGGTTTAGGCGTGACACTCATTTTCAGTTTTTATTGCTTTAAATGCACTTTCAGTCCGAGTTGAGCCCGTTTTTTTACTTTGAATGTATCTTCATAGGAATAAGTTGTGTAGTCAAATTAATGGTGATTTAGGCTTCAGGAGGTCAACCTGAACTAAATACATGTTGAAATGTGTGCATAAGTCCTTTGGTTTAGGCGTGACACTCATTTTGAGTTTTTATTGCTTTAAATGCACTTTCAGGCCTAGTTGAGCACGTTTTGTGACTTTGAATGTACCTTCATAGGAATGAGTTGTGTAGTCAAATTAATGCTCATTTAGGCTTCAGGAGGTCCACCTGAACTAAATACATGTTGAAATGTGTGCATAAGTCCTTTGGTTTAGGCGTGACACTCATTTTCAGTTTTTATTGCTTTAAATGCACTTTCAGTCCGAGTTGAGCCCGTTTTTTTACTTTGAATGTATCTTCATAGGAATAAGTTGTGTAGTCAAATTAATGGTGATTTAGGCTTCGGGAGGTCAACCTGAACTAAATACATGTTGAAATGTGTGCTTAAGTCCTTTGGTTTAGGCGTGACACTCATTTTGAGTTTTTATTGCTTTAAATGCACTTTCAGGCCTAGTTGAGCACGTTTTGTGACTTTGAATGTACCTTCATAGGAATGAGTTGTGTAGTAAAATTAATGCTCATTTAGGCTTCAGGAGGTCAACCTGAACTGAATACATGTTGAAATGTGTGCATAAGTCCTTTGGTTTAGGCGTGACACTCATTTTGAGTTTTTATTGCTTTAAATGCACTTTCAGTCCGAGTTGAGCCCGTTTTGTGACTTTGAATGTACCTTCATAGGAATGAGTTGTGTAGTCAAATTAATGCTCATTTAGGCTTCAGGAGGTCAACCCGAACTAAATACATGTTGAAATGTGTGCTTAAGTCCTTTGGTTTAGGCGTGACACTCATTTTCAGTTTTTATTGCTTTAAATGCACTTTCAGTCCGAGTTGAGCCCGTTTTTTTACTTTGAATGTATCTTCATAGGAATAAGTTGTGTAGTCAAATTAATGCTCATTTAGGCTTCAGAATGTCAACCTGAACTAAATACATGTTGAAATGTGTGCTTAAGTCCTTTGGTTTAGGCGTGACACTCATTTTCAGTTTTTATTGCTTTAAATGCACTTTCAGTCCGAGTTGAGCCCGTTTTTTTACTTTGAATGTATCTTCATAGGAATAAGTTGTGTAGTCAAATTAATGGTGATTTAGGCTTCGGGAGGTCAACCTGAACTAAATACATGTTGAAATGTGTGCTTAAGTCCTTTGGTTTAGGCGTGACACTCATTTTGAGTTTTTATTGCTTTAAATGCACTTTCAGGCCTAGTTGAGCACGTTTTGTGACTTTGAATGTACCTTCATAGGAATGAGTTGTGTAGTAAAATTAATGCTCATTTAGGCTTCAGGAGGTCAACCTGAACTGAATACATGTTGAAATGTGTGCATAAGTCCTTTGGTTTAGGCGTGACACTCATTTTCAGTTTTTATTGCTTTAAATGCACTTTCAGTCCGAGTTGAGCCCGTTTTGTGACTTTGAATGTACCTTCATAGGAATGAGTTGTGTAGTCAAATTAATGCTCATTTAGGCTTCAGGAGGTCAACCTGAACTAAATACATGTTGAAATGTGTGCATAAGTCCTTTGGTTTAGGCGTGACACTCATTTTCAGTTTTTATTGCTTTAAATGCACTTTCAGTCCGAGTTTAGCCCGTTTTGTGACTTTGAATGTACCTTCATAGGAATGAGTTGTGTAGTCAAATTAATGCTCATTTAGGCTTCAGGAGGTCAACCTGAACTAAATACATGTTGAAATGTGTGCATAAGTCCTTTGGTTTAGGCGTGACACTCATTTTGAGTTTTTATTGCTTTAAATGCACTTTCAGTCCGAGTTGAGCCCGTTTTTTTACTTTGAATGTTCCTTCATAGGAATGATTTGTGTAGTCAAATTAATGCTCATTTAGGCTTCAGGAGGTCAACCTGAACTAAATACATGTTGAAATGTGTGCATAAGTCCTTTGGTTTAGGCGTGACACTCATTTTCAGTTTTTATTGCTTTAAATGCACTTTCAGGCCTAGTTGAGCACGTTTTGTGACTTTGAATGTACCTTCATAGGAATGAGTTGTGTAGTCAAATTAATGCTCATTTAGGCTTCAGGAGGTCAACCTGAACTAAATACATGTTGAAATGTGTGCATAAGTCCTTTGGTTTAGGCGTGACACTCATTTTCAGTTTTTATTGCTTTAAATGCACTTTCAGTCCGAGTTGAGCCCGTTTTGTGACTTTGAATGTACCTTCATAGGAATGAGTTGTGTAGTCAAATTAATGCTCATTTAGGCTTCAGGAGGTCAACCTGAACTAAATACATGTTGAAATGTGTGCATAAGTCCTTTGGTTTAGGCGTGACACTCATTTTCAGTTTTTATTGCTTTAAATGCACTTTCAGTCCGAGTTGAGCCCGTTTTTTTTCTTTGAATGTATCTTCATAGGAATAAGTTGTGTAGTCAAATTAATGGTGATTTAGGCTTCAGGAGGTCAACCTGAACTAAATACATGTTGAAATGTGTGCTTAAGTCCTTTGGTTTAGGCGTGACACTCATTTTGAGTTTTTATTGCTTTAAATGCACTTTCAGGCCTAGTTGAGCACGTTTTGTGACTTTGAATGTACCTTCATAGGAATGAGTTGTGTAGTCAAATTAATGGTGATTTAGGCTTCAGGAGGTCAACCTGAACTGAATACATGTTGAAATGTGTGCATAAGTCCTTTGGTTTAGGCGTGACACTCATTTTCAGTTTTTATTGCTTTAAATGCACTTTCAGTCCGAGTTGAGCCCGTTTTGTGACTTTGAATGTACCTTCATAGGAATGAGTTGTGTAGTCAAATTAATGCTCATTTAGGCTTCAGGAGGTCAACCTGAACTAAATACATGTTGAAATGTGTGCATAAGTCCTTTGGTTTAGGCGTGACACTCATTTTCAGTTTTTATTGCTTTAAATGCACTTTCAGTCAGAGTTTAGCCCGTTTTGTGACTTTGAATGTACCTTCATAGGAATGAGTTGTGTAGTCAAATTAATGCTCATTTAGGCTTCAGGAGGTCAACCTGAACTAAATACATGTTGAAATGTGTGCATAAGTCCTTTGGTTTAGGCGTGACACTCATTTTCAGTTTTTATTGCTTTAAATGCACTTTCAGTCCGAGTTGAGCCCGTTTTTTTACTTTGAATGTATCTTCATAGGAATAAGTTGTGTAGTCAAATTAATGGTGATTTAGGCTTCAGGAGGTCAACCTGAACTAAATACATGTTGAAATGTGTGCATAAGTCCTTTGGTTTAGGCGTGACACTCATTTTGAGTTTTTATTGCTTTAAATGCACTTTCAGGCCTAGTTGAGCACGTTTTGTGACTTTGAATGTACCTTCATAGGAATGAGTTGTGTAGTAAAATTAATGCTCATTTAGGCTTCAGGAGGTCAACCTGAACTGAATACATGTTGAAATGTGTGCATAAGTCCTTTGGTTTAGGCGTGACACTCATTTTCAGTTTTTATTGCTTTAAATGCACTTTCAGTCCGAGTTGAGCCCGTTTTGTGACTTTGAATGTACCTTCATAGGAATGAGTTGTGTAGTAAAATTAATGCTCATTTAGGCTTCAGGAGGTCAACCTGAACTAAATACATGTTGAAATGTGTGCATAAGTCCTTTGGTTTAGGCGTGACACTCATTTTCAGTTTTTATTGCTTTAAATGCACTTTCAGTCCGAGTTGAGCCCGTTTTTTTACTTTGAATGTATCTTCATAGGAATAAGTTGTGTAGTCAAATTAATGCTCATTTAGGCTTCAGGAGGTCAACCTGAACTAAATACATGTTGAAATGTGTGCATAAGTCCTTTGGTTTAGGCGTGACACTCATTTTGAGTTTTTATTGCTTTAAATGCACTTTCAGGCCTAGTTGAGCACGTTTTGTGACTTTGAATGTACCTTCATAGGAATGAGTTGTGTAGTCAAATTAATGCTCATTTAGGCTTCAGGAGGTCCACCTGAACTAAATACATGTTGAAATGTGTGCATAAGTCCTTTGGTTTAGGCGTGACACTCATTTTGAGTTTTTATTGCTTTAAATGCACTTTCAGTCCGAGTTGAGCCCGTTTTTTTACTTTGAATGTTCCTTCATAGGAATGATTTGTGTAGTCAAATTAATGCTCATTTAGGCTTCAGGAGGTCAACCTGAACTAAATACATGTTGAAATGTGTGCATAAGTCCTTTGGTTTAGGCGTGACACTCATTTTCAGTTTTTATTGCTTTAAATGCACTTTCAGGCCTAGTTGAGCACGTTTTGTGACTTTGAATGTACCTTCATAGGAATGAGTTGTGTAGTCAAATTAATGCTCATTTAGGCTTCAGGAGGTCAACCTGAACTAAATACATGTTGAAATGTGTGCATAAGTCCTTTGGTTTAGGCGTGACACTCATTTTCAGTTTTTATTGCTTTAAATGCACTTTCAGTCCGAGTTGAGCCCGTTTTGTGACTTTGAATGTACCTTCATAGGAATGAGTTGTGTAGTCAAATTAATGCTCATTTAGGCTTCAGGAGGTCAACCTGAACTAAATACATGTTGAAATGTGTGCATAAGTCCTTTGGTTTAGGCGTGACACTCATTTTCAGTTTTTATTGCTTTAAATGCACTTTCAGTCCGAGTTGAGCCCGTTTTTTTTCTTTGAATGTATCTTCATAGGAATAAGTTGTGTAGTCAAATTAATGGTGATTTAGGCTTCAGGAGGTCAACCTGAACTAAATACATGTTGAAATGTGTGCTTAAGTCCTTTGGTTTAGGCGTGACACTCATTTTGAGTTTTTATTGCTTTAAATGCACTTTCAGGCCTAGTTGAGCACGTTTTGTGACTTTGAATGTACCTTCATAGGAATGAGTTGTGTAGTAAAATTAATGCTCATTTAGGCTTCAGGAGGTCAACCTGAACTGAATACATGTTGAAATGTGTGCATAAGTCCTTTGGTTTAGGCGTGACACTCATTTTCAGTTTTTATTGCTTTAAATGCACTTTCAGTCCGAGTTGAGCCCGTTTTGTGACTTTGAATGTACCTTCATAGGAATGAGTTGTGTAGTCAAATTAATGCTCATTTAGGCTTCAGGAGGTCAACCTGAACTAAATACATGTTGAAATGTGTGCATAAGTCCTTTGGTTTAGGCGTGACACTCATTTTCAGTTTTTATTGCTTTAAATGCACTTTCAGTCCGAGTTTAGCCCGTTTTGTGACTTTGAATGTACCTTCATAGGAATGAGTTGTGTAGTCAAATTAATGCTCATTTAGGCTTCAGGAGGTCAACCTGAACTAAATACATGTTGAAATGTGTGCATAAGTCCTTTGGTTTAGGCGTGACACTCATTTTCAGTTTTTATTGCTTTAAATGCACTTTCAGTCCGAGTTGAGCCCGTTTTTTTACTTTGAATGTTCCTTCATAGGAATGATTTGTGTAGTCAAATTAATGCTCATTTAGGCTTCAGGAGGTCAACCTGAACTAAATGCATGTTGAAATGTGTGCATAAGTCCTTTGGTTTAGGCGTGACACTCATTTTGAGTTTTTATTGCTTTAAATGCACTTTCAGGCCTAGTTGAGCACGTTTTGTGACTTTGAATGTACCTTCATAGGAATGAGTTGTGTAGTAAAATTAATGCTCATTTAGGCTTCAGGAGGTCAACCTGAACTGAATACATGTTGAAATGTGTGCATAAGTCCTTTGGTTTAGGCGTGACACTCATTTTCAGTTTTTATTGCTTTAAATGCACTTTCAGTCCGAGTTGAGCCCGTTTTGTGACTTTGAATGTACCTTCATAGGAATGAGTTGTGTAGTAAAATTAATGCTCATTTAGGCTTCAGGAGGTCAACCTGAACTAAATACATGTTGAAATGTGTGCATAAGTCCTTTGGTTTAGGCGTGACACTCATTTTCAGTTTTTATTGCTTTAAATGCACTTTCAGTCCGAGTTGAGCCCGTTTTTTTACTTTGAATGTATCTTCATAGGAATAAGTTGTGTAGTCAAATTAATGCTCATTTAGGCTTCAGGAGGTCAACCTGAACTAAATACATGTTGAAATGTGTGCATAAGTCCTTTGGTTTAGGCGTGACACTCATTTTGAGTTTTTATTGCTTTAAATGCACTTTCAGGCCTAGTTGAGCACGTTTTGTGACTTTGAATGTACCTTCATAGGAATGAGTTGTGTAGTCAAATTAATGCTCATTTAGGCTTCAGGAGGTCCACCTGAACTAAATACATGTTGAAATGTGTGCATAAGTCCTTTGGTTTAGGCGTGACACTCATTTTGAGTTTTTATTGCTTTAAATGCACTTTCAGTCCGAGTTGAGCCCGTTTTTTTACTTTGAATGTTCCTTCATAGGAATGATTTGTGTAGTCAAATTAATGCTCATTTAGGCTTCAGGAGGTCAACCTGAACTAAATACATGTTGAAATGTGTGCATAAGTCCTTTGGTTTAGGCGTGACACTCATTTTCAGTTTTTATTGCTTTAAATGCACTTTCAGGCCTAGTTGAGCACGTTTTGTGACTTTGAATGTACCTTCATAGGAATGAGTTGTGTAGTCAAATTAATGCTCATTTAGGCTTCAGGAGGTCAACCTGAACTAAATACATGTTGAAATGTGTGCATAAGTCCTTTGGTTTAGGCGTGACACTCATTTTCAGTTTTTATTGCTTTAAATGCACTTTCAGTCCGAGTTGAGCCCGTTTTGTGACTTTGAATGTACCTTCATAGGAATGAGTTGTGTAGTCAAATTAATGCTCATTTAGGCTTCAGGAGGTCAACCTGAACTAAATACATGTTGAAATGTGTGCATAAGTCCTTTGGTTTAGGCGTGACACTCATTTTCAGTTTTTATTGCTTTAAATGCACTTTCAGTCCGAGTTGAGCCCGTTTTTTTTCTTTGAATGTATCTTCATAGGAATAAGTTGTGTAGTCAAATTAATGGTGATTTAGGCTTCAGGAGGTCAACCTGAACTAAATACATGTTGAAATGTGTGCTTAAGTCCTTTGGTTTAGGCGTGACACTCATTTTGAGTTTTTATTGCTTTAAATGCACTTTCAGGCCTAGTTGAGCACGTTTTGTGACTTTGAATGTACCTTCATAGGAATGAGTTGTGTAGTAAAATTAATGCTCATTTAGGCTTCAGGAGGTCAACCTGAACTGAATACATGTTGAAATGTGTGCATAAGTCCTTTGGTTTAGGCGTGACACTCATTTTCAGTTTTTATTGCTTTAAATGCACTTTCAGTCCGAGTTGAGCCCGTTTTGTGACTTTGAATGTACCTTCATAGGAATGAGTTGTGTAGTCAAATTAATGCTCATTTAGGCTTCAGGAGGTCAACCTGAACTAAATACATGTTGAAATGTGTGCATAAGTCCTTTGGTTTAGGCGTGACACTCATTTTCAGTTTTTATTGCTTTAAATGCACTTTCAGTCCGAGTTTAGCCCGTTTTGTGACTTTGAATGTACCTTCATAGGAATGAGTTGTGTAGTCAAATTAATGCTCATTTAGGCTTCAGGAGGTCAACCTGAACTAAATACATGTTGAAATGTGTGCATAAGTCCTTTGGTTTAGGCGTGACACTCATTTTCAGTTTTTATTGCTTTAAATGCACTTTCAGTCCGAGTTGAGCCCGTTTTTTTACTTTGAATGTTCCTTCATAGGAATGATTTGTGTAGTCAAATTAATGCTCATTTAGGCTTCAGGAGGTCAACCTGAACTAAATGCATGTTGAAATGTGTGCATAAGTCCTTTGGTTTAGGCGTGACACTCATTTTGAGTTTTTATTGCTTTAAATGCACTTTCAGGCCTAGTTGAGCACGTTTTGTGACTTTGAATGTACCTTCATAGGAATGAGTTGTGTAGTAAAATTAATGCTCATTTAGGCTTCAGGAGGTCAACCTGAACTGAATACATGTTGAAATGTGTGCATAAGTCCTTTGGTTTAGGCGTGACACTCATTTTCAGTTTTTATTGCTTTAAATGCACTTTCAGTCCGAGTTGAGCCCGTTTTGTGACTTTGAATGTACCTTCATAGGAATGAGTTGTGTAGTCAAATTAATGCTCATTTAGGCTTCAGGAGGTCAACCTGAATTAAATACATGTTGAAATGTGTGCATAAGTCCTTTGGTTTAGGCGTGACACTCATTTTCAGTTTTTATTGCTTTAAATGCACTTTCAGTCCGAGTTTAGCCCGTTTTGTGACTTTGAATGTACCTTCATAGGAATGAGTTGTGTAGTCAAATTAATGCTCATTTAGGCTTCAGGAGGTCAACCTGAACTAAATACATGTTGAAATGTGTGCATAAGTCCTTTGGTTTAGGCGTGACACTCATTTTCAGTTTTTATTGCTTTAAATGCACTTTCAGTCCGAGTTGAGCCCGTTTTTTTACTTTGAATGTATCTTCATAGGAATAAGTTGTGTAGTCAAATTAATGGTGATTTAGGCTTCAGGAGGTCAACCTGAACTAAATACATGTTGAAATGTGTGCATAAGTCCTTTGGTTTAGGCGTGACACTCATTTTGAGTTTTTATTGCTTTAAATGCACTTTCAGGCCTAGTTGAGCACGTTTTGTGACTTTGAATGTACCTTCATAGGAATGAGTTGTGTAGTCAAATTAATGCTCATTTAGGCTTCAGGAGGTCCACCTGAACTAAATACATGTTGAAATGTGTGCATAAGTCCTTTGGTTTAGGCGTGACACTCATTTTCAGTTTTTATTGCTTTAAATGCACTTTCAGTCCGAGTTGAGCCCGTTTTTTTACTTTGAATGTTCCTTCATAGGAATGATTTGTGTAGTCAAATTAATGCTCATTTAGGCTTCAGGAGGTCAACCTGAACTAAATGCATGTTGAAATGTGTGCATAAGTCCTTTGGTTTAGGCGTGACACTCATTTTGAGTTTTTATTGCTTTAAATGCACTTTCAGGCCTAGTTGAGCACGTTTTGTGACTTTGAATGTACCTTCATAGGAATGAGTTGTGTAGTAAAATTAATGCTCATTTAGGCTTCAGGAGGTCAACCTGAACTGAATACATGTTGAAATGTGTGCATAAGTCCTTTGGTTTAGGCGTGACACTCATTTTCAGTTTTTATTGCTTTAAATGCACTTTCAGTCCGAGTTGAGCCCGTTTTGTGACTTTGAATGTACCTTCATAGGAATGAGTTGTGTAGTCAAATTAATGCTCATTTAGGCTTCAGGAGGTCAACCTGAACTAAATACATGTTGAAATGTGTGCATAAGTCCTTTGGTTTAGGCGTGACACTCATTTTCAGTTTTTATTGCTTTAAATGCACTTTCAGTCCGAGTTTAGCCCGTTTTGTGACTTTGAATGTACCTTCATAGGAATGAGTTGTGTAGTCAAATTAATGCTCATTTAGGCTTCAGGAGGTCAACCTGAACTAAATACATGTTGAAATGTGTGCATAAGTCCTTTGGTTTAGGCGTGACACTCATTTTCAGTTTTTATTGCTTTAAATGCACTTTCAGTCCGAGTTGAGCCCGTTTTTTTACTTTGAATGTATCTTCATAGGAATAAGTTGTGTAGTCAAATTAATGGTGATTTAGGCTTCAGGAGGTCAACCTGAACTAAATACATGTTGAAATGTGTGCATAAGTCCTTTGGTTTAGGCGTGACACTCATTTTGAGTTTTTATTGCTTTAAATGCACTTTCAGGCCTAGTTGAGCACGTTTTGTGACTTTGAATGTACCTTCATAGGAATGAGTTGTGTAGTCAAATTAATGCTCATTTAGGCTTCAGGAGGTCCACCTGAACTAAATACATGTTGAAATGTGTGCATAAGTCCTTTGGTTTAGGCGTGACACTCATTTTGAGTTTTTATTGCTTTAAATGCACTTTCAGTCCGAGTTGAGCCCGTTTTTTTACTTTGAATGTTCCTTCATAGGAATGATTTGTGTAGTCAAATTAATGCTCATTTAGGCTTCAGGAGGTCAACCTGAACTAAATACATGTTGAAATGTGTGCATAAGTCCTTTGGTTTAGGCGTGACACTCATTTTCAGTTTTTATTGCTTTAAATGCACTTTCAGGCCTAGTTGAGCACGTTTTGTGACTTTGAATGTACCTTCATAGGAATGAGTTGTGTAGTCAAATTAATGCTCATTTAGGCTTCAGGAGGTCAACCTGAACTAAATACATGTTGAAATGTGTGCATAAGTCCTTTGGTTTAGGCGTGACACTCATTTTCAGTTTTTATTGCTTTAAATGCACTTTCAGTCCGAGTTGAGCCCGTTTTGTGACTTTGAATGTACCTTCATAGGAATGAGTTGTGTAGTCAAATTAATGCTCATTTAGGCTTCAGGAGGTCAACCTGAACTAAATACATGTTGAAATGTGTGCATAAGTCCTTTGGTTTAGGCGTGACACTCATTTTCAGTTTTTATTGCTTTAAATGCACTTTCAGTCCGAGTTGAGCCCGTTTTTTTTCTTTGAATGTATCTTCATAGGAATAAGTTGTGTAGTCAAATTAATGGTGATTTAGGCTTCAGGAGGTCAACCTGAACTAAATACATGTTGAAATGTGTGCTTAAGTCCTTTGGTTTAGGCGTGACACTCATTTTGAGTTTTTATTGCTTTAAATGCACTTTCATTCCTAGTTGAGCACGTTTTGTGACTTTGAATGTACCTTCATAGGAATGAGTTGTGTAGTAAAATTAATGCTCATTTAGGCTTCAGGAGGTCAACCTGAACTGAATACATGTTGAAATGTGTGCATAAGTCCTTTGGTTTAGGCGTGACACTCATTTTCAGTTTTTATTGCTTTAAATGCACTTTCAGTCCGAGTTGAGCCCGTTTTGTGACTTTGAATGTACCTTCATAGGAATGAGTTGTGTAGTCAAATTAATGCTCATTTAGGCTTCAGGAGGTCAACCTGAACTAAATACATGTTGAAATGTGTGCATAAGTCCTTTGGTTTAGGCGTGACACTCATTTTCAGTTTTTATTGCTTTAAATGCACTTTCAGTCCGAGTTTAGCCCGTTTTGTGACTTTGAATGTACCTTCATAGGAATGAGTTGTGTAGTCAAATTAATGCTCATTTAGGCTTCAGGAGGTCAACCTGAACTAAATACATGTTGAAATGTGTGCATAAGTCCTTTGGTTTAGGCGTGACACTCATTTTCAGTTTTTATTGCTTTAAATGCACTTTCAGTCCGAGTTGAGCCCGTTTTTTTACTTTGAATGTATCTTCATAGGAATAAGTTGTGTAGTCAAATTAATGGTGATTTAGGCTTCAGGAGGTCAACCTGAACTAAATACATGTTGAAATGTGTGCATAAGTCCTTTGGTTTAGGCGTGACACTCATTTTGAGTTTTTATTGCTTTAAATGCACTTTCAGGCCTAGTTGAGCACGTTTTGTGACTTTGAATGTACCTTCATAGGAATGAGTTGTGTAGTAAAATTAATGCTCATTTAGGCTTCAGGAGGTCAACCTGAACTGAATACATGTTGAAATGTGTGCATAAGTCCTTTGGTTTAGGCGTGACACTCATTTTCAGTTTTTATTGCTTTAAATGCACTTTCAGTCCGAGTTGAGCCCGTTTTGTGACTTTGAATGTACCTTCATAGGAATGAGTTGTGTAGTCAAATTAATGCTCATTTAGGCTTCAGGAGGTCAACCTGAACTAAATACATGTTGAAATGTGTGCATAAGTCCTTTGGTTTAGGCGTGACACTCATTTTCAGTTTTTATTGCTTTAAATGCACTTTCAGTCCGAGTTTAGCCCGTTTTGTGACTTTGAATGTACCTTCATAGGAATGAGTTGTGTAGTCAAATTAATGCTCATTTAGGCTTCAGGAGGTCAACCTGAACTAAATACATGTTGAAATGTGTGCATAAGTCCTTTGGTTTAGGCGTGACACTCATTTTCAGTTTTTATTGCTTTAAATGCACTTTCAGTCCGAGTTGAGCCCGTTTTTTTACTTTGAATGTATCTTCATAGGAATAAGTTGTGTAGTCAAATTAATGGTGATTTAGGCTTCAGGAGGTCAACCTGAACTAAATACATGTTGAAATGTGTGCATAAGTCCTTTGGTTTAGGCGTGACACTCATTTTGAGTTTTTATTGCTTTAAATGCACTTTCAGGCCTAGTTGAGCACGTTTTGTGACTTTGAATGTACCTTCATAGGAATGAGTTGTGTAGTCAAATTAATGCTCATTTAGGCTTCAGGAGGTCCACCTGAACTAAATACATGTTGAAATGTGTGCATAAGTCCTTTGGTTTAGGCGTGACACTCATTTTCAGTTTTTATTGCTTTAAATGCACTTTCAGTCCGAGTTGAGCCCGTTTTTTTACTTTGAATGTTCCTTCATAGGAATGATTTGTGTAGTCAAATTAATGCTCATTTAGGCTTCAGGAGGTCAACCTGAACTAAATACATGTTGAAATGTGTGCATAAGTCCTTTGGTTTAGGCGTGACACTCATTTTCAGTTTTTATTGCTTTAAATGCACTTTCAGGCCTAGTTGAGCACGTTTTGTGACTTTGAATGTACCTTCATAGGAATGAGTTGTGTAGTCAAATTAATGCTCATTTAGGCTTCAGGAGGTCAACCTGAACTAAATACATGTTGAAATGTGTGCATAAGTCCTTTGGTTTAGGCGTGACACTCATTTTCAGTTTTTATTGCTTTAAATGCACTTTCAGTCCGAGTTGAGCCCGTTTTGTGACTTTGAATGTACCTTCATAGGAATGAGTTGTGTAGCCAAATT
The DNA here is from genome assembly GCF_025434085.1 of Hippocampus zosterae. Lineage (NCBI taxonomy): Eukaryota > Metazoa > Chordata > Actinopteri > Syngnathiformes > Syngnathidae > Hippocampus > Hippocampus zosterae. The sequence goes on along the minus strand of NC_067471.1, from coordinate 1,514,814 downwards.
AATGCTCATTTAGGCTTCAGGAGGTCAACCTGAACTAAATACATGTTGAAATGTGTGCATAAGTCCTTTGGTTTAGGCGTGACACTCATTTTCAGTTTTTATTGCTTTAAATGCACTTTCAGTCCGAGTTGAGCCCGTTTTTTTACTTTGAATGTATCTTCATAGGAATAAGTTGTGTAGTCAAATTAATGGTGATTTAGGCTTCAGGAGGTCAACCTGAACTAAATACATGTTGAAATGTGTGCTTAAGTCTTTTGGTTTAGGCGTGACACTCATTTTGAGTTTTTATTGCTTTAAATGCACTTTCAGGCCTAGTTGAGCACGTTTTGTGACTTTGAATGTACCTTCATAGGAATGAGTTGTGTAGTAAAATTAATGCTCATTTAGGCTTCAGGAGGTCAACCTGAACTGAATACATGTTGAAATGTGTGCATAAGTCCTTTGGTTTAGGCGTGACACTCATTTTCAGTTTTTATTGCTTTAAATGCACTTTCAGTCCGAGTTGAGCCCGTTTTGTGACTTTGAATGTACCTTCATAGGAATGAGTTGTGTAGTCAAATTAATGCTCATTTAGGCTTCAGGAGGTCAACCTGAACTAAATACATGTTGAAATGTGTGCATAAGTCCTTTGGTTTAGGCGTGACACTCATTTTCAGTTTTTATTGCTTTAAATGCACTTTCAGTCCGAGTTTAGCCAGTTTTGTGACTTTGAATGTACTTTCATAGGAATGAGTTGTGTAGTCAAATTAATGCTCATTTAGGCTTCAGGAGGTCAACCTGAACTAAATACATGTTGAAATGTGTGCATAAGTCCTTTGGTTTAGGCGTGACACTCATTTTCAGTTTTTATTGCTTTAAATGCACTTTCAGTCCGAGTTGAGCCCGTTTTTTTACTTTGAATGTATCTTCATAGGAATAAGTTGTGTAGTCAAATTAATGGTGATTTAGGCTTCAGGAGGTCAACCTGAACTAAATACATGTTGAAATGTGTGCATAAGTCCTTTGGTTTAGGCGTGACACTCATTTTGAGTTTTTATTGCTTTAAATGCACTTTCAGGCCTAGTTGAGCACGTTTTGTGACTTTGAATGTACCTTCATAGGAATGAGTTGTGTAGTCAAATTAATGCTCATTTAGGCTTCAGGAGGTCCACCTGAACTAAATACATGTTGAAATGTGTGCATAAGTCCTTTGGTTTAGGCGTGACACTCATTTTCAGTTTTTATTGCTTTAAATGCACTTTCAGTCCGAGTTGAGCCCGTTTTTTTACTTTGAATGTATCTTCATAGGAATAAGTTGTGTAGTCAAATTAATGGTGATTTAGGCTTCGGGAGGTCAACCTGAACTAAATACATGTTGAAATGTGTGCTTAAGTCCTTTGGTTTAGGCGTGACACTCATTTTGAGTTTTTATTGCTTTAAATGCACTTTCAGGCCTAGTTGAGCACGTTTTGTGACTTTGAATGTACCTTCATAGGAATGAGTTGTGTAGTAAAATTAATGCTCATTTAGGCTTCAGGAGGTCAACCTGAACTGAATACATGTTGAAATGTGTGCATAAGTCCTTTGGTTTAGGCGTGACACTCATTTTGAGTTTTTATTGCTTTAAATGCACTTTCAGTCCGAGTTGAGCCCGTTTTGTGACTTTGAATGTACCTTCATAGGAATGAGTTGTGTAGTCAAATTAATGCTCATTTAGGCTTCAGGAGGTCAACCCGAACTAAATACATGTTGAAATGTGTGCTTAAGTCCTTTGGTTTAGGCGTGACACTCATTTTCAGTTTTTATTGCTTTAAATGCACTTTCAGTCCGAGTTGAGCCCGTTTTTTTACTTTGAATGTATCTTCATAGGAATAAGTTGTGTAGTCAAATTAATGCTCATTTAGGCTTCAGAATGTCAACCTGAACTAAATACATGTTGAAATGTGTGCTTAAGTCCTTTGGTTTAGGCGTGACACTCATTTTCAGTTTTTATTGCTTTAAATGCACTTTCAGTCCGAGTTGAGCCCGTTTTTTTACTTTGAATGTATCTTCATAGGAATAAGTTGTGTAGTCAAATTAATGGTGATTTAGGCTTCGGGAGGTCAACCTGAACTAAATACATGTTGAAATGTGTGCTTAAGTCCTTTGGTTTAGGCGTGACACTCATTTTGAGTTTTTATTGCTTTAAATGCACTTTCAGGCCTAGTTGAGCACGTTTTGTGACTTTGAATGTACCTTCATAGGAATGAGTTGTGTAGTAAAATTAATGCTCATTTAGGCTTCAGGAGGTCAACCTGAACTGAATACATGTTGAAATGTGTGCATAAGTCCTTTGGTTTAGGCGTGACACTCATTTTCAGTTTTTATTGCTTTAAATGCACTTTCAGTCCGAGTTGAGCCCGTTTTGTGACTTTGAATGTACCTTCATAGGAATGAGTTGTGTAGTCAAATTAATGCTCATTTAGGCTTCAGGAGGTCAACCTGAACTAAATACATGTTGAAATGTGTGCATAAGTCCTTTGGTTTAGGCGTGACACTCATTTTCAGTTTTTATTGCTTTAAATGCACTTTCAGTCCGAGTTTAGCCCGTTTTGTGACTTTGAATGTACCTTCATAGGAATGAGTTGTGTAGTCAAATTAATGCTCATTTAGGCTTCAGGAGGTCAACCTGAACTAAATACATGTTGAAATGTGTGCATAAGTCCTTTGGTTTAGGCGTGACACTCATTTTCAGTTTTTATTGCTTTAAATGCACTTTCAGTCCGAGTTTAGCCCGTTTTGTGACTTTGAATGTACCTTCATAGGAATGAGTTGTGTAGTCAAATTAATGCTCATTTAGGCTTCAGGAGGTCAACCTGAACTAAATACATGTTGAAATGTGTGCATAAGTCCTTTGGTTTAGGCGTGACACTCATTTTCAGTTTTTATTGCTTTAAATGCACTTTCAGTCCGAGTTGAGCCCGTTTTTTTACTTTGAATGTATCTTCATAGGAATAAGTTGTGTAGTCAAATTAATGGTGATTTAGGCTTCAGGAGGTCAACCTGAACTAAATACATGTTGAAATGTGTGCATAAGTCCTTTGGTTTAGGCGTGACACTCATTTTGAGTTTTTATTGCTTTAAATGCACTTTCAGGCCTAGTTGAGCACGTTTTGTGACTTTGAATGTACCTTCATAGGAATGAGTTGTGTAGTAAAATTAATGCTCATTTAGGCTTCAGGAGGTCAACCTGAACTGAATACATGTTGAAATGTGTGCATAAGTCCTTTGGTTTAGGCGTGACACTCATTTTCAGTTTTTATTGCTTTAAATGCACTTTCAGTCCGAGTTGAGCCCGTTTTGTGACTTTGAATGTACCTTCATAGGAATGAGTTGTGTAGTCAAATTAATGCTCATTTAGGCTTCAGGAGGTCAACCTGAACTAAATACATGTTGAAATGTGTGCATAAGTCCTTTGGTTTAGGCGTGACACTCATTTTCAGTTTTTATTGCTTTAAATGCACTTTCAGTCCGAGTTTAGCCCGTTTTGTGACTTTGAATGTACCTTCATAGGAATGAGTTGTGTAGTCAAATTAATGCTCATTTAGGCTTCAGGAGGTCAACCTGAACTAAATACATGTTGAAATGTGTGCATAAGTCCTTTGGTTTAGGCGTGACACTCATTTTCAGTTTTTATTGCTTTAAATGCACTTTCAGTCCGAGTTTAGCCCGTTTTGTGACTTTGAATGTACCTTCATAGGAATGAGTTGTGTAGTCAAATTAATGCTCATTTAGGCTTCAGGAGGTCAACCTGAACTAAATACATGTTGAAATGTGTGCATAAGTCCTTTGGTTTAGGCGTGACACTCATTTTCAGTTTTTATTGCTTTAAATGCACTTTCAGTCCGAGTTGAGCCCGTTTTGTGACTTTGAATGTACCTTCATAGGAATGAGTTGTGTAGTCAAATTAATGCTCATTTAGGCTTCAGGAGGTCAACCTGAACTAAATACATGTTGAAATGTGTGCATAAGTCCTTTGGTTTAGGCGTGACACTCATTTTCAGTTTTTATTGCTTTAAATGCACTTTCAGTCCGAGTTTAGCCAGTTTTGTGACTTTGAATGTACCTTCATAGGAATGAGTTGTGTAGTCAAATTAATGCTCATTTAGGCTTCAGGAGGTCAACCTGAACTAAATACATGTTGAAATGTGTGCATAAGTCCTTTGGTTTAGGCGTGACACTCATTTTCAGTTTTTATTGCTTTAAATGCACTTTCAGTCCGAGTTGAGCCCGTTTTTTTACTTTGAATGTATCTTCATAGGAATAAGTTGTGTAGTCAAATTAATGGTGATTTAGGCTTCAGGAGGTCAACCTGAACTAAATACATGTTGAAATGTGTGCATAAGTCCTTTGGTTTAGGCGTGACACTCATTTTCAGTTTTTATTGCTTTAAATGCACTTTCAGGCCTAGTTGAGCCCGTTTTTTTACTTTGAATGTATCTTCATAGGAATAAGTTGTGTAGTCAAATTAATGGTGATTTAGGCTTCGGGAGGTCAACCTGAACTAAATACATGTTGAAATGTGTGCTTAAGTCCTTTGGTTTAGGCGTGACACTCATTTTGAGTTTTTATTGCTTTAAATGCACTTTCAGGCCTAGTTGAGCACGTTTTGTGACTTTGAATGTACCTTCATAGGAATGAGTTGTGTAGTAAAATTAATGCTCATTTAGGCTTCAGGAGGTCAACCTGAACTGAATACATGTTGAAATGTGTGCATAAGTCCTTTGGTTTAGGCGTGACACTCATTTTGAGTTTTTATTGCTTTAAATGCACTTTCAGTCCGAGTTGAGCCCGTTTTGTGACTTTGAATGTACCTTCATAGGAATGAGTTGTGTAGTCAAATTAATGCTCATTTAGGCTTCAGGAGGTCAACCCGAACTTAATACATGTTGAAATGTGTGCTTAAGTCCTTTGGTTTAGGCGTGACACTCATTTTCAGTTTTTATTGCTTTAAATGCACTTTCAGTCCGAGTTGAGCCCGTTTTTTTACTTTGAATGTATCTTCATAGGAATAAGTTGTGTAGTCAAATTAATGCTCATTTAGGCTTCAGAATGTCAACCTGAACTAAATACATGTTGAAATGTGTGCTTAAGTCCTTTGGTTTAGGCGTGACACTCATTTTCAGTTTTTATTGCTTTAAATGCACTTTCAGTCCGAGTTGAGCCCGTTTTTTTACTTTGAATGTATCTTCATAGGAATAAGTTGTGTAGTCAAATTAATGGTGATTTAGGCTTCGGGAGGTCAACCTGAACTAAATACATGTTGAAATGTGTGCTTAAGTCCTTTGGTTTAGGCGTGACACTCATTTTGAGTTTTTATTGCTTTAAATGCACTTTCAGGCCTAGTTGAGCACGTTTTGTGACTTTGAATGTACCTTCATAGGAATGAGTTGTGTAGTAAAATTAATGCTCATTTAGGCTTCAGGAGGTCAACCTGAACTGAATACATGTTGAAATGTGTGCATAAGTCCTTTGGTTTAGGCGTGACACTCATTTTCAGTTTTTATTGCTTTAAATGCACTTTCAGTCCGAGTTGAGCCCGTTTTGTGACTTTGAATGTACCTTCATAGGAATGAGTTGTGTAGTCAAATTAATGCTCATTTAGGCTTCAGGAGGTCAACCTGAACTAAATACATGTTGAAATGTGTGCATAAGTCCTTTGGTTTAGGCGTGACACTCATTTTCAGTTTTTATTGCTTTAAATGCACTTTCAGTCCGAGTTTAGCCCGTTTTGTGACTTTGAATGTACCTTCATAGGAATGAGTTGTGTAGTCAAATTAATGCTCATTTAGGCTTCAGGAGGTCAACCTGAACTAAATACATGTTGAAATGTGTGCATAAGTCCTTTGGTTTAGGCGTGACACTCATTTTCAGTTTTTATTGCTTTAAATGCACTTTCAGTCCGAGTTTAGCCCGTTTTGTGACTTTGAATGTACCTTCATAGGAATGAGTTGTGTAGTCAAATTAATGCTCATTTAGGCTTCAGGAGGTCAACCTGAACTAAATACATGTTGAAATGTGTGCATAAGTCCTTTGGTTTAGGCGTGACACTCATTTTCAGTTTTTATTGCTTTAAATGCACTTTCAGTCCGAGTTGAGCCCGTTTTTTTACTTTGAATGTATCTTCATAGGAATAAGTTGTGTAGTCAAATTAATGGTGATTTAGGCTTCAGGAGGTCAACCTGAACTAAATACATGTTGAAATGTGTGCATAAGTCCTTTGGTTTAGGCGTGACACTCATTTTCAGTTTTTATTGCTTTAAATGCACTTTCAGGCCTAGTTGAGCACGTTTTGTGACTTTGAATGTACCTTCATAGGAATGAGTTGTGTAGTCAAATTAATGCTCATTTAGGCTTCAGGAGGTCAACCTGAACTGAATACATGTTGAAATGTGTGCATAAGTCCTTTGGTTTAGGCGTGACACTCATTTTCAGTTTTTATTGCTTTAAATGCACTTTCAGTCCGAGTTGAGCCCGTTTTGTGACTTTGAATGTACCTTCATAGGAATGAGTTGTGTAGTCAAATTAATGCTCATTTAGGCTTCAGGAGGTCAACCTGAACTAAATACATGTTGAAATGTGTGCATAAGTCCTTTGGTTTAGGCGTGACACTCATTTTCAGTTTTTATTGCTTTAAATGCACTTTCAGGCCTAGTTGAGCACGTTTTGTGACTTTGAATGTACCTTCATAGGAATGAGTTGTGTAGTCAAATTAATGCTCATTTAGGCTTCAGGAGGTCAACCTGAACTAAATACATGTTGAAATGTGTGCATAAGTCCTTTGGTTTAGGCGTGACACTCATTTTCAGTTTTTATTGCTTTAAATGCACTTTCAGGCCTAGTTGAGCACGTTTTGTGACTTTGAATGTACCTTCATAGGAATGAGTTGTGTAGTCAAATTAATGCTCATTTAGGCTTCAGGAGGTCAACCTGAACTGAATACATGTTGAAATGTGTGCATAAGTCCTTTGGTTTAGGCGTGACACTCATTTTCAGTTTTTATTGCTTTAAATGCACTTTCAGTCCGAGTTGAGCCCGTTTTGTGACTTTGAATGTACCTTCATAGGAATGAGTTGTGTAGTCAAATTAATGCTCATTTAGGCTTCAGGAGGTCAACCTGAACTAAATACATGTTGAAATGTGTGCATAAGTCCTTTGGTTTAGGCGTGACACTCATTTTCAGTTTTTATTGCTTTAAATGCACTTTCAGTCCGAGTTTAGCCAGTTTTGTGACTTTGAATGTACCTTCATAGGAATGAGTTGTGTAGTCAAATTAATGCTCATTTAGGCTTCAGGAGGTCAACCTGAACTAAATACATGTTGAAATGTGTGCATAAGTCCTTTGGTTTAGGCGTGACACTCATTTTCAGTTTTTATTGCTTTAAATGCACTTTCAGTCCGAGTTGAGCCCGTTTTTTTACTTTGAATGTATCTTCATAGGAATAAGTTGTGTAGTCAAATTAATGGTGATTTAGGCTTCAGGAGGTCAACCTGAACTAAATACATGTTGAAATGTGTGCATAAGTCCTTTGGTTTAGGCGTGACACTCATTTTGAGTTTTTATTGCTTTAAATGCACTTTCAGGCCTAGTTGAGCACGTTTTGTGACTTTGAATGTACCTTCATAGGAATGAGTTGTGTAGTCAAATTAATGCTCATTTAGGCTTCAGGAGGTCCACCTGAACTAAATACATGTTGAAATGTGTGCATAAGTCCTTTGGTTTAGGCGTGACACTCATTTTCAGTTTTTATTGCTTTAAATGCACTTTCAGTCCGAGTTGAGCCCGTTTTTTTACTTTGAATGTATCTTCATAGGAATAAGTTGTGTAGTCAAATTAATGGTGATTTAGGCTTCAGGAGGTCAACCTGAACAAAATACATGTTGAAATGTGTGCATAAGTCCTTTGGTTTAGGCGTGACACTCATTTTCAGTTTTTATTGCTTTAAATGCACTTTCAGGCCTAGTTGAGCACGTTTTGTGACTTTGAATGTACCTTCATAGGAATGAGTTGTGTAGTCAAATTAATGCTCATTTAGGCTTCAGGAGGTCAACCTGAACTAAATACATGTTGAAATGTGTGCATAAGTCCTTTGGTTTAGGCGTGACACTCATTTTCAGTTTTTATTGCTTTAAATGCACTTTCAGGCCTAGTTGAGCACGTTTTGTGACTTTGAATGTACCTTCATAGGAATGAGTTGTGTAGTAAAATTAATGCTCATTTAGGCTTCAGGAGGTCAACCTGAACTGAATACATGTTGAAATGTGTGCATAAGTCCTTTGGTTTAGGCGTGACACTCATTTTCAGTTTTCATTGCTTTAAATGCACTTTCAGTCCGAGTTGAGCCCGTTTTGTGACTTTGAATGTACCTTCATAGGAATGAGTTGTGTAGTCAAATTAATGCTCATTTAGGCTTCAGGAGGTCAACCTGAACTAAATACATGTTGAAATGTGTGCATAAGTCCTTTGGTTTAGGCGTGACACTCATTTTCAGTTTTTATTGCTTTAAATGCACTTTCAGTCCGAGTTGAGCCCGTTTTTTTACTTTGAATGTATCTTCATAGGAATAAGTTGTGTAGTCAAATTAATGGTGATTTAGGCTTCAGGAGGTCAACCTGAACTAAATACATGTTGAAATGTGTGCATAAGTCCTTTGGTTTAGGCGTGACACTCATTTTGAGTTTTTATTGCTTTAAATGCACTTTCAGGCCTAGTTGAGCACGTTTTGTGACTTTGAATGTACCTTCATAGGAATGAGTTGTGTAGTCAAATTAATGCTCATTTAGGCTTCAGGAGGTCCACCTGAACTAAATACATGTTGAAATGTGTGCATAAGTCCTTTGGTTTAGGCGTGACACTCATTTTCAGTTTTTATTGCTTTAAATGCACTTTCAGTCCGAGTTGAGCCCGTTTTTTTACTTTGAATGTATCTTCATAGGAATAAGTTGTGTAGTCAAATTAATGGTGATTTAGGCTTCAGGAGGTCAACCTGAACTAAATACATGTTGAAATGTGTGCTTAAGTCCTTTGGTTTAGGCGTGACACTCATTTTGAGTTTTTATTGCTTTAAATGCACTTTCAGGCCTAGTTGAGCACGTTTTGTGACTTTGAATGTACCTTCATAGGAATGAGTTGTGTAGTAAAATTAATGCTCATTTAGGCTTCAGGAGGTCAACCTGAACTGAATACATGTTGAAATGTGTGCATAAGTCCTTTGGTTTAGGCGTGACACTCATTTTCAGTTTTTATTGCTTTAAATGCACTTTCAGTCCGAGTTGAGCCCGTTTTGTGACTTTGAATGTACCTTCATAGGAATGAGTTGTGTAGTCAAATTAATGCTCATTTAGGCTTCAGGAGGTCAACCTGAACTAAATACATGTTGAAATGTGTGCATAAGTCCTTTGGTTTAGGCGTGACACTCATTTTCAGTTTTTATTGCTTTAAATGCACTTTCAGGCCTAGTTGAGCACGTTTTGTGACTTTGAATGTACCTTCATAGGAATGAGTTGTGTAGTCAAATTAATGCTCATTTAGGCTTCAGGAGGTCAACCTGAACTAAATACATGTTGAAATGTGTGCATAAGTCCTTTGGTTTAGGCGTGACACTCATTTTCAGTTTTTATTGCTTTAAATGCACTTTCAGGCCTAGTTGAGCACGTTTTGTGACTTTGAATGTACCTTCATAGGAATGAGTTGTGTAGTAAAATTAATGCTCATTTAGGCTTCAGGAGGTCAACCTGAACTGAATACATGTTGAAATGTGTGCATAAGTCCTTTGGTTTAGGCGTGACACTCATTTTCAGTTTTTATTGCTTTAAATGCACTTTCAGTCCGAGTTGAGCCCGTTTTGTGACTTTGAATGTACCTTCATAGGAATGAGTTGTGTAGTCAAATTAATGCTCATTTAGGCTTCAGGAGGTCAACCTGAACTAAATACATGTTGAAATGTGTGCATAAGTCCTTTGGTTTAGGCGTGACACTCATTTTCAGTTTTTATTGCTTTAAATGCACTTTCAGTCCGAGTTTAGCCAGTTTTGTGACTTTGAATGTACCTTCATAGGAATGAGTTGTGTAGTCAAATTAATGCTCATTTAGGCTTCAGGAGGTCAACCTGAACTAAATACATGTTGAAATGTGTGCATAAGTCCTTTGGTTTAGGCGTGACACTCATTTTCAGTTTTTATTGCTTTAAATGCACTTTCAGTCCGAGTTGAGCCCGTTTTTTTACTTTGAATGTATCTTCATAGGAATAAGTTGTGTAGTCAAATTAATGGTGATTTAGGCTTCAGGAGGTCAACCTGAACTAAATACATGTTGAAATGTGTGCATAAGTCCTTTGGTTTAGGCGTGACACTCATTTTGAGTTTTTATTGCTTTAAATGCACTTTCAGGCCTAGTTGAGCACGTTTTGTGACTTTGAATGTACCTTCATAGGAATGAGTTGTGTAGTCAAATTAATGCTCATTTAGGCTTCAGGAGGTCCACCTGAACTAAATACATGTTGAAATGTGTGCATAAGTCCTTTGGTTTAGGCGTGACACTCATTTTCAGTTTTTATTGCTTTAAATGCACTTTCAGTCCGAGTTGAGCCCGTTTTTTTACTTTGAATGTTCCTTCATATGAATGATTTGTGTAGTCAAATTAATGCTCATTTAGGCTTCAGGAGGTCAACCTGAACTAAATACATGTTGAAATGTGTGCATAAGTCCTTTGGTTTAGGCGTGACACTCATTTTCAGTTTTTATTGCTTTAAATGCACTTTCAGGCCTAGTTGAGCACGTTTTGTGACTTTGAATGTATCTTCATAGGAATAAGTTGTGTAGTCAAATTAATGGTGATTTAGGCTTCAGGAGGTCAACCTGAACTAAATACATGTTGAAATGTGTGCTTAAGTCCTTTGGTTTAGGCGTGACACTCATTTTGAGTTTTTATTGCTTTAAATGCACTTTCAGGCCTAGTTGAGCACGTTTTGTGACTTTGAATGTACCTTCATAGGAATGAGTTGTGTAGTAAAATTAATGCTCATTTAGGCTTCAGGAGGTCAACCTGAACTGAATACATGTTGAAATGTGTGCATAAGTCCTTTGGTTTAGGCGTGACACTCATTTTCAGTTTTTATTGCTTTAAATGCACTTTCAGTCCGAGTTGAGCCCGTTTTGTGACTTTGAATGTACCTTCATAGGAATGAGTTGTGTAGTCAAATTAATGCTCATTTAGGCTTCAGGAGGTCAACCTGAACTAAATACATGTTGAAATGTGTGCATAAGTCCTTTGGTTTAGGCGTGACACTCATTTTCAGTTTTTATTGCTTTAAATGCACTTTCAGTCCGAGTTGAGCCCGTTTTTTTACTTTGAATGTATCTTCATAGGAATAAGTTGTGTAGTCAAATTAATGGTGATTTAGGCTTCAGGAGGTCAACCTGAACTAAATACATGTTGAAATGTGTGCATAAGTCCTTTGGTTTAGGCGTGACACTCATTTTGAGTTTTTATTGCTTTAAATGCACTTTCAGGCCTAGTTGAGCACGTTTTGTGACTTTGAATGTACCTTCATAGGAATGAGTTGTGTAGTCAAATTAATGCTCATTTAGGCTTCAGGAGGTCCACCTGAACTAAATACATGTTGAAATGTGTGCATAAGTCCTTTGGTTTAGGCGTGACACTCATTTTCAGTTTTTATTGCTTTAAATGCACTTTCAGTCCGAGTTGAGCCCGTTTTTTTACTTTGAATGTATCTTCATAGGAATAAGTTGTGTAGTCAAATTAATGGTGATTTAGGCTTCAGGAGGTCAACCTGAACTAAATACATGTTGAAATGTGTGCTTAAGTCCTTTGGTTTAGGCGTGACACTCATTTTGAGTTTTTATTGCTTTAAATGCACTTTCAGGCCTAGTTGAGCACGTTTTGTGACTTTGAATGTACCTTCATAGGAATGAGTTGTGTAGTAAAATTAATGCTCATTTAGGCTTCAGGAGGTCAACCTGAACTGAATACATGTTGAAATGTGTGCATAAGTCCTTTGGTTTAGGCGTGACACTCATTTTCAGTTTTTATTGCTTTAAATGCACTTTCAGTCCGAGTTGAGCCCGTTTTGTGACTTTGAATGTACCTTCATAGGAATGAGTTGTGTAGTCAAATTAATGCTCATTTAGGCTTCAGGAGGTCAACCTGAACTAAATACATGTTGAAATGTGTGCATAAGTCCTTTGGTTTAGGCGTGACACTCATTTTCAGTTTTTATTGCTTTAAATGCACTTTCAGGCCTAGTTGAGCACGTTTTGTGACTTTGAATGTACCTTCATAGGAATGAGTTGTGTAGTCAAATTAATGCTCATTTAGGCTTCAGGAGGTCAACCTGAACTAAATACATGTTGAAATGTGTGCATAAGTCCTTTGGTTTAGGCGTGACACTCATTTTCAGTTTTTATTGCTTTAAATGCACTTTCAGGCCTAGTTGAGCACGTTTTGTGACTTTGAATGTACCTTCATAGGAATGAGTTGTGTAGTAAAATTAATGCTCATTTAGGCTTCAGGAGGTCAACCTGAACTGAATACATGTTGAAATGTGTGCATAAGTCCTTTGGTTTAGGCGTGACACTCATTTTCAGTTTTTATTGCTTTAAATGCACTTTCAGTCCGAGTTGAGCCCGTTTTGTGACTTTGAATGTACCTTCATAGGAATGAGTTGTGTAGTCAAATTAATGCTCATTTAGGCTTCAGGAGGTCAACCTGAACTAAATACATGTTGAAATGTGTGCATAAGTCCTTTGGTTTAGGCGTGACACTCATTTTCAGTTTTTATTGCTTTAAATGCACTTTCAGTCCGAGTTTAGCCAGTTTTGTGACTTTGAATGTACCTTCATAGGAATGAGTTGTGTAGTCAAATTAATGCTCATTTAGGCTTCAGGAGGTCAACCTGAACTAAATACATGTTGAAATGTGTGCATAAGTCCTTTGGTTTAGGCGTGACACTCATTTTCAGTTTTTATTGCTTTAAATGCACTTTCAGTCCGAGTTGAGCCCGTTTTTTTACTTTGAATGTATCTTCATAGGAATAAGTTGTGTAGTCAAATTAATGGTGATTTAGGCTTCAGGAGGTCAACCTGAACTAAATACATGTTGAAATGTGTGCATAAGTCCTTTGGTTTAGGCGTGACACTCATTTTGAGTTTTTATTGCTTTAAATGCACTTTCAGGCCTAGTTGAGCACGTTTTGTGACTTTGAATGTACCTTCATAGGAATGAGTTGTGTAGTCAAATTAATGCTCATTTAGGCTTCAGGAGGTCCACCTGAACTAAATACATGTTGAAATGTGTGCATAAGTCCTTTGGTTTAGGCGTGACACTCATTTTCAGTTTTTATTGCTTTAAATGCACTTTCAGTCCGAGTTGAGCCCGTTTTTTTACTTTGAATGTTCCTTCATATGAATGATTTGTGTAGTCAAATTAATGCTCATTTAGGCTTCAGGAGGTCAACCTGAACTAAATACATGTTGAAATGTGTGCATAAGTCCTTTGGTTTAGGCGTGACACTCATTTTCAGTTTTTATTGCTTTAAATGCACTTTCAGGCCTAGTTGAGCACGTTTTGTGACTTTGAATGTATCTTCATAGGAATAAGTTGTGTAGTCAAATTAATGGTGATTTAGGCTTCAGGAGGTCAACCTGAACTAAATACATGTTGAAATGTGTGCTTAAGTCCTTTGGTTTAGGCGTGACACTCATTTTGAGTTTTTATTGCTTTAAATGCACTTTCAGGCCTAGTTGAGCACGTTTTGTGACTTTGAATGTACCTTCATAGGAATGAGTTGTGTAGTAAAATTAATGCTCATTTAGGCTTCAGGAGGTCAACCTGAACTGAATACATGTTGAAATGTGTGCATAAGTCCTTTGGTTTAGGCGTGACACTCATTTTCAGTTTTTATTGCTTTAAATGCACTTTCAGTCCGAGTTGAGCCCGTTTTGTGACTTTGAATGTACCTTCATAGGAATGAGTTGTGTAGTCAAATTAATGCTCATTTAGGCTTCAGGAGGTCAACCTGAACTAAATACATGTTGAAATGTGTGCATAAGTCCTTTGGTTTAGGCGTGACACTCATTTTCAGTTTTTATTGCTTTAAATGCACTTTCAGTCCGAGTTGAGCCCGTTTTTTTACTTTGAATGTATCTTCATAGGAATAAGTTGTGTAGTCAAATTAATGGTGATTTAGGCTTCAGGAGGTCAACCTGAACTAAATACATGTTGAAATGTGTGCATAAGTCCTTTGGTTTAGGCGTGACACTCATTTTGAGTTTTTATTGCTTTAAATGCACTTTCAGGCCTAGTTGAGCACGTTTTGTGACTTTGAATGTACCTTCATAGGAATGAGTTGTGTAGTAAAATTAATGCTCATTTAGGCTTCAGGAGGTCAACCTGAACTGAATACATGTTGAAATGTGTGCATAAGTCCTTTGGTTTAGGCGTGACACTCATTTTCAGTTTTTATTGCTTTAAATGCACTTTCAGTCCGAGTTGAGCCCGTTTTGTGACTTTGAATGTACCTTCATAGGAATGAGTTGTGTAGTCAAATTAATGCTCATTTAGGCTTCAGGAGGTCAACCTGAACTAAATACATGTTGAAATGTGTGCATAAGTCCTTTGGTTTAGGCGTGACACTCATTTTCAGTTTTTATTGCTTTAAATGCACTTTCAGTCCGAGTTGAGCCCGTTTTTTTACTTTGAATGTATCTTCATAGGAATAAGTTGTGTAGTCAAATTAATGGTGATTTAGGCTTCAGGAGGTCAACCTGAACTAAATA